>NC_034409.1:28266436-28446989 GCF_002078875.1 Numida meleagris | reverse complement strand
AGAGGAGACTTGTGTCGAGAGGAGGCTTGAGTTGAAGAAGTCGGACGAGACAAGCGGAAAACAATCAGGGCAGAGAACGGAAGGTAAGTGAAGGCAAGGTAAGTGGAAGGGGACGCGCAAGGGGACAAGGAAGGGATAGGAAAAGGAGACAAAAGCAAAGGAAAGCCAAGGAAAGGAATTTCAAAAGAAGAGACAAGAGAAGGAACACATTTAGGAAAGGAAGAAAATCGTGCAAAGAAAGGAACTGGCAACTAAAGGAACCAACAACAACCTGGAGGGACGTTCATTTTACCTGGAACCGTTTGCCCCAGGGGTGGAAAAACAGCTCAAGCATTTGTCATGTGTTGATCCAAACTGCTCTGGAACAGGGCAGTGTTCCCCATTTCCTGCAGGATATTGACGGTATTGTTGTGTGGGGCAATACAGCAGAGGAAGTTTTCAATAAAGGAGAGCTAAATCTTTCTGCAAGCTAGTTTCATTATTGAGCGAAAGAAAGTGGAAGACCTGCACAGGAAATTCAGTTCCTTGGTATAAAGTGACACAGTGGACGTTGTCACATCCCAATGGATGTGGTCAACAAAATCACTGCTATGTCTCTTCCCACTAGTAAGACAGAGACACAATCTTTTCTTTGGGTATAGTGAGATTGTGGAGAATTCATGTTCCGAACTATAGGCTCACTGCAAGCCCCCTTTATCAGGTGATGTGGAAGTATAATTTTATGTGGGGCCCTGAGTAGCAGCAGGCTTTTGAGCAAATTAAACAGGAGACACCCCATGCTCTGGCCCCGGGGGCAGTACAGATGGGACAAGATGTAAAGAACATCCTCCACACTGCTGCTGGAAAGGGAGGCCCCACTTCAAGTCCGTGCCAAAGAGTCTCAGGGGAGACCGGAGGCCAACCCTTGAGAATCTAGAGTCAAGTGTAGAAGGGGTCCAAAGAGTGCTAAACTCCAACTCAGACGGAGATCTTAGCCGTGTATGAGGGGATTCGAGCTGCTTCCAAAGTAATCAGTACTGAGACACAGCTCCTTCTAGCACCTCAACTGCCAGTGCTGAACTCGATGTTTAAGGAAAGGGTTCCCTCCACCCATCATGCTACTGATGCCACTTGGAGTTAAGTGGATGCGTTGATTACACAATGAGCTCAGATGGGGAACCTCAGTCCTCCAGGAATCCTTGAGGTGACCATGGGCTGGTCGGAAGGTAAAAAGTTTGGAACATCACCAAGAGAAGAGGTACCGCATGCTAAAGACGCCCCACTGTACAATGAATTACCAGAAAATGAAAAGAAATATGCCTTGTTCACAGATGGATCACGTAGTACTGTGGGGAAGCAACGCAGATGGAAAGCTGCTCTGTGGAGCCCTGCACGATATGTTGAAAGGAAAGGAAAAGGAGAATCAAGCCAATTTGCAGAGGTAAAGGCCGTCCAGCTTGACTTAGATGTTGCTGAACGGGAGAAGTGGCCGATGCTTTATCTCTATACTGACTCATGGATGGTGGCAAATGCCTTATGGGGGTGGTTACAGCAGCAAACAACTGGCAACAAAGAGGTAAACCTATTTGGGCTGCTGAACTGTGGAAAGACATTGCTGCCCGAATAAAGAATATGGCTGTAAAGGTGTGTCATGTAGATGCTCATGTGCCCTGAAGGCTACTGAAGAACAACAAATTAACCATCAGGCAGATCTTGCTGCCAAAATTGCAGTGGCTCAAATAAAATTGGGCTGGCAAAACAAGAGTGAATTACTTCTAGCTCGGTGGGCCCATGAGACCTCAGGCCATCAAGGAAGAGATGCAACATATAAGTGAGCTAGAGACTGAGGGATGGACTTAATTATAGACACTATTGCACAGGTTATTCATGACTGTGAAATGTGCGTCACAATTAAACAAGCCAAGACAATGAAATCTCTCTGGGGGGAAGGGCAATGGCAAAAGTACAAATATGGGGAGGTGTGGCAGGTTGATTATATCACATTGCCACGAACCCGCGATGGTAAGCGTTACGTGCTTACCATGGTGGAGGCAACCACTGGGTGGCTTGAAACATATGCAGTACCCCATGCTACCACTCAAAACACCATATTAGGTCTCGAGAAACAAGTCCTATGGTGACATGGCACTCCAGAAAGAATTGAGTCAGATAATGGGACTCATTTCAAAAATTCCCTTTTAAGTACTTGGTCCAAAAATCATGGCATTGAGTGGATTTATCATATCCCCTATCGTGTACCAGCTTCTGCTAAAATTGAACAATACAAAGGGTTGTTAAAAACGATGTTGAAAGCAATGGGTGGTGGAACATTAAAGCACTGGAAGAAGTACTTGGCAGAAGCCACCTGGTTGGTCAACACTCGAGGATCAATCAATGGTCCTACTCAATCCAGCTCTCTACATAACGTAGGGGGAGATAAGGTCCCTGTAGTACATGTAAAGAGCATGTTGGGAAAAGCAGTTTGGGTCCTTCCAGCTTGTGGAAAGTGCAAACCTCTTTGTGAAACTGTTTTCACTCAGGGATCTGGGTCCACTTGGTGAGTAATACAGAGAAATGGCAATGTTCAATGTGTCACAAGGGAATTTGATGTTGGGGGAGTGCAGCCAGTAATGCCATGTATGTATACGTGTACATATATGTGTGTGTGTTTTTAATGCATGGTAATTATTGTTTGTTTGTATATATATTAAGCATGATACAGAGATGTGAAATAAGGGGTAGAATGTCATGGCTTTATGATTTTTGGTTATCAGTATTCCATATCATAACATCATGTAGTGCACTGGGAATTAAAGAGTAAATGTTCCAGTTCTGTGGATCATGGATAGTTCCGAGTATACCTGTCTCAGAAGAGAAGAAGAACTACATATCCCAGAAGACTTTTCACTGTTCTGTTTCTGTTTTCCATTCAGAGGGAAAGATAAAGACTCTTCACAGGTCACAAGACACCTCTCTTCCCTACTGCTCATCTCAGCAGAGCATGTGCTCCCCAGACATCTCGCCTTCAGCATTAGAGTAAGGCCTTCAGTTTTTGGACACTCTCTCTCATTTTATTTGTTAGCTTCAGTTCCAAATTATATGGTATATTGAATATACATATGTGTATATATATATATATATGTATGTGTATACATATATATAGAATACGTAAATATGATAGTGAAATGCAAGATAACACAATATAATACAATATATGTATAAGTACATATGCATATTCAATATATAGAGAACCTCAGATCATATATACATACATATACATATATATGTATATGTATATATGCATATATATATGTATATGTATATATGATCTGAGGAGGATATATATATATATATATATAGTTTTATTTTTAGGCCCCTCTCCCTATCTTTTCCCCTTTTCCCTCCTTTTCCCCTTCCCTGTTTACTAGTTCAGCATGCAGGTGTTCATCGTTGGCAAAAATGCACAGCTAATGGTGGTGACGACGTTGAAAAGCTGTGTTTTGTAGCTGAGAATCTACTCTATCAAATAGTGCAATTGTGCTCTTTGCATCTGTTGTAGTTTCCATGGAAATAGATAGAAGACATTACTTACAGAACAACCTATGTTGCTTAAGATCACAAACTTTTAAAAATGCCATAGAAACTTGGAAACTTTATGAAAGCTTCTCTTGTTTCTGAATATTTCAACACCACTGAGATATTTTGGAAGAGGAAAGAAAGGAGGATGTGGGGGAAAGCTGGGGGAATTATGTACATAGGAGCAAACATCTAAATAACACATACTTGGCCATGATAAATATTATTCCACCAAAAAAAGAGAAGAGACAATACTGTTGAGGTCCATGATCTAGCACTAAAGGCAACCTTGGTAACATCTGGTTATATGTGTGGGAATCATAATTAAAAATTCATCTTACTCTAACATAAAATGTGATTAAAAAAGTAAAACTTGAACATTAACTATTACAAAGCAGATTAATCATACTGAAAACAGCATCTTTAAAAATTCTACCTTCTAAAATTCTAAATTCGACTCAGATTATTGCATGTTTAATAAACAAATTTCCATTAAAAGTTAAAGTCTGTTAATATATAAAAATTAGCAATTGATGGAATTACTAAAGTAAATTATGCATGATACTAGCTCCTTTTATGTGGGATGCAGAAAGGCTTCTGATCATAGTTTTCATGTGAACTTATTTTCAGTTCTTCTCCCAGAGATTCAATCTCTTAGGCTGCCTTCTATTAAAACTTCTGCTCCTTTAGCCATGCATCTTTGTATCACTCTGTCTCCTTTCCTTATTCTTACTGTGAACCTTAAGAGACTGATGGTGGGATAAAACACTGTTTATGCCTTAAGGTCTGTAGATACTGACATAAAAAATCTTTGCTTTATTCCCAGCAGAACTTCTCAATACCATCCAAACTTTCCTGTAGTTAGTATTGCTTTCTTTAGCACATCAAGCTTAATCTTGAAATAAAACAAATAAAAATGGAAAAACACTTTCCATAATGTTGCAAACACTTAAAAGTGGTTTAGAGTTTCAAGAAGCTTTTTTCTGGATATAAATAAGTCTTCCCCAACTTTTGCCAAAATAGAATATCAAGAAAATAAATTTGTTCCTGTCAACCTAAAGCAGATGTTAGCTGGGGTCACACTGGAAATTTCCAAATTCATTTCATGATGTTAATTATTTCAAAAATTGTGTTTCTTTTAATTTGTATCCACTTGTAAGTAAAGAGAACAATTTCAGAAGCTAAATTCAAAAAGATGAAAAAATATACTTCTAAATATCTATTTCAATAAATGGAACATTCGTTTTAAAAACTGTCAAAGCAGTTCTTATTAAAATCCTTCATTAAATTTTTCGTAGCCAAAAAAGGATTCAGCAAATGCAATTTGATTAAGTAATTTGGTTCACTATGAAATGCTCTTCGAAGGACTTTACTGTTTGTTGAAGACATTGACTCAGCTTTCTTCATGACATCAGCTAAATGAAAATCAATGTTTACCCAATCATTCAAAGATTCTGTATAACAAAGACTATTTTAATTCCTGTGCTTTACCTTTTTCTCTTCCTGTTTTGCTTCTGGAGGTAATGGAAAAAAAAAAGTGAGAAAGAAAAAAACGAAAGGAATTTATATATTGAGATGAATATACAGTGTAAGACACTAAAATGAAAAGAGTAAAAACAAATCCCAGCATCCGTGAAACTTTCCGACTTTTCTTAAGTGGAAAAGATGCTGCATGTCATTAAGGTTTTAAACATTCAGTAGTTACATAGACTTCCACTTTCAATTACATCTTCCACCATTTGGGAAAAAAGAGGGTAAAGTGTATGCCTGTGATGAGACATTCTGTGTTAAATTTCTCTGGTGATACTGGTAATAGGAGCAATAGAGTTAGTTTTTAAAACTGGTCAAACTTTAATGCTCTTCTTTAATAAAGAAGTAAAATGAAGTTTTTTCTCATATTTATGTGGAACTTTCTGCGTTCCAGCTTGCACCCACTGCCCCTTGTCCTATCATTGGATGTCACTGAGAAGAGCCTGGCTCCACCCTCCTGACACCCTTTATATATTTATAAATATTCATGAGGTCACCTCTCAGTCTCCTCCAAGATAGAGAGACCCAGCTCCCTCAGCCTTTCCACGTAAGGGAGATGCTCAGTGATCTTTGAGGCTCTGCACTAGACTCTCTCAAGCAGTTCCCTGTCCTTGAACTGAGGAGCCCAGAACTGGACACAATACTCCAGATGTCGTCTCACCAGGGCAGAGTAGTGGGGGAGGAGAACCTCTCTTGACCTACCAACCACACCCCTTCTAATACAACCCAGGATACCATTGGCCTTCTTGGCCACAAGGGCACAGCGCTGGTTCATAGTCATCCTGCTGTCCACCAGGACCCCCAGGTCCCTTTTCCCAACACTGCTCTCCAACAGGTCAGTCCCCAGCCTATACTGGTACCTGGGGTTGTTCTTGCTCCAGGTGTAAGACACTACGATTGCCCTTTTTATATTTCATTAAATTTCTCCCCGCCCAATTCTCCAGCCTGTCTAGGTCTCGTTGGATGGCAGCACAGCCTTATGGCATGTCAGCCACTCCTCCCAGTTTTGTGTCATCAGCAAACTTGCTGACAGTGCAATCTATTCCCTTATCCAAGTCACCAATGAATATGTTGAATAGCACTGGTCCCAGTACTGACCCTTGAAAGACTCCACTAGATACAGGCCTCCAACTAGACTCTGTCCCATTGACCACAACTCACTGGCTTCTTTCCTTCAGCCAGTTCACAGTCCACCTCACTACTCAATTGTCCAGACCATGCTTTCTCAGTTTAGCTGCAAGGATGCTGTGGGAGACAGTGTCAAATGCTTTACTAAAATCAAGATAAACCACATCCACTGCTTTACCATCATCTATCCACCTCGTTACGTCTTCATAAAGGGGTATCAGGTTGGTCAAGCATGACTTCCCCTTGGTGAAGCCATGCTGACTGCCTCTAATGACCCTCTTATCCTTGATGTGCCTGGAGACAGAGCCAAGGATAAGCCATTCCATCGCCTTTCCAGGGATGGAGATGAGGCTGAACAGTTTATAGTTACCTGGGTCCTCCTTCCTGCCCTTTTTGAAGGCTGGAGTGACATTAGCTTTCATCCAATCCTCAGGCACCTCTCTTGTTCCCCATGACTTACTCAAGACAATGGAGAGTGGCCTAGCAATGACTTCCACCAGCTCCCTCAGCACCCGCGGGTGCATCCCACCAGGACCCATGGATTTATGGACATCCAGATTGCTTAACTGGTCCCTTACCCAGTCCTCATCAACTGAGGCAAACTCCTCCGTGTTCCTGACTTCCTGTGGGGCCTCTGGGGTATGGGTCTCCTCAGGACAGCCTCCAGCAGTGTAGACAGAGACAAAGGCGGCATTTAGTAACTCCACTTTCTCTGTATCTTCTGTCACCAGGGCAGCCACCTCATTCATCAGTGGGCCTACACTGCCACTAGTGTTTGTTTTATCTGCAGTGTATTTGAAGAAGCCTCTTCTGTTGTCCTTGACCACTCTTGCAAGGTTTAATTCTAAGGAGGCCTTTGCTTTTCTAGTTGCCTCCCTACAACCTCTGACAACAGTCTTACATTCCTCCCAAGTGGCCAATCCTTCCTTCCATGATCTATACACTCTCCTCTCTTTCACTTGAGTTTGCCCAGCAGTTTCCTGTTTAACCACGCAGGTCTCAAGGATACTCTCATCTTGAGCTTGGAAGAAACGGCCCTAGAATGCTAACCAACTATCTTGGGCCCCTTTACCTTCAAGTACTCTGTCCCATGGGATTTCCCCTAGCAATTGCTTGAAAAGGCCAAAGATGGCCCTTCTAAAGTCCAGGGTTGTGATTCTGCTTGGTATTCTACTCCTGCCACAGGAGATCCTGAACTCCACCATCTCATGGTCACTGTAACCAAGGCTGCCCTCAACCATTCATTCAACCAGACCCTCCTTGTTAGTGAGAACAAGATCCAGCAGCGCTCCTCTCCTAGTTGGTTCATCCACCATTTGGATCAGGAAGTTATCATCAACACACTGGAGGAACCTCCTGGACTGTGGCTGGCTGGCTGGGTAGGCTTTCCAGCAAATATCAGGGTAGTTAAAATACCCCATGATAACCAGGGCCTGTAATTGAGAGGCTGCTATCAGCTGCCTGTAGAAGGTCTCAACTTCCTCATCCTGATCCCGTGGCCTGTAACAGACACCCACAACGGTATCACCCACACCAGCCTGCCCCTTAATTCTCACCCACAAACTCTAAACTCACTCCTCATCTGCCCCTGGACAGTACTCAGTGAATTGTAATTGCCCTCTCACGTAAAGAGCAACTCCACCACCTCACCTCGTTAGCCTGTCTTTCCTGAGAAGGACATAGCTATCCATGACCACATTCCAGTCATGTGATCTGTCCCACCATGCCCCTGTAATTGCCACCAGATCATAACCTCCTGCCCAAACACAGATTTCTAACTCCTTCTGCTTATTCCCCATGCTGCACGCATTGGTGTACAGGCACTTCAGGGAGTGAGCTGAGCATGCCAATTTCACCCTAGAGGGGTGGGAGGCCTCTCAGTCTTCATCAATACTAGAGCGCTGCCCCACCAGTGAAAGTCCATTATCAACCCCATCCCCCTTCAAATCCAGATTAAGCTTGCTGAATGAGCCCTGCTAATTCCTGTCCCAGAACTCTTTTGCCACTGCGAGATAAACCTTTCCCATGTATTACTGCCAGGTCTGGTGTCTTACAAAACCTGTGTCATGGTTTTGTGATTTTCGGTTATTGGTATTCCACATCATAACATCATGTAGTGGACATACCTAGTTCTCAGAAGAGAAGGACTACTACAGTCCCCACGGTACTTTGCTCCTTTGTTACCATTTTCCAGCCGGAGGGAAAAGATAGAAGCTCGCAGTATAAAAACTTGCAGATCACGAGACCTCGTCCCTTTTTCCGCCGTCTCTCGTCTTGGCAGCACCTCGCTCTCCAGCCGTCTTATTGTCAGTAGTAGAGTAAGGCCTACCTTGATTTTGAGACATTCTCTCTCTCTGTATTGGATTTATCAGCTTAAATTGTAATTATATTGTATTATAGTGTGTTGTTTTGCATTCCGATATTTTATTTAGTAAATTAGTTTGTTTCTCCTCAGATTGTTGCCGCTGTTCTTTGCTCTCAGGGCCATCTCCCTACCCTTTTCCCTTTCCCCTTTTCCCTGCCATTATCAAAGAATCCAAAGCCCTGCCTGTAGCACCAGTCTTGTAGCCAGGCATTTATAGACTGGATCCTTCTATTTTGTTCCATGTCATCATCCGAAAATGGACTAAGGGGAAAATAATCTGTGCCCCAGACTCTTTCACTAAGCATCCCAAGGCCCTGAAGTCTTTCTTCATTCCCTTCAGACTACGGCCTCCTCCCCACTTGTCAGGAAGATCAGTAGGGGGTAGGAGTCTGTTGGGTGCACCAGTTTGGGGAGCATCCTGGTGATATTCCTAATCCAGGCTCCAGGTAAACTGCAGACATCCCCATGATGAGGGTCAACTCTGTATACTGGGCCCTCTGTTCCCTTCAGGAGCAAGTCGCCAGCAACTACAACCCTTCTCTTCTTCCTTGTGATGAGGTTGTCATACTCGTGGAGGCCCTATTGATCAAGGAAAGGCCTCTGGAGAATGTTGCCTCTCCTCTTTGACAGCCAGTTCCTCCTGTAGGACCCCATACCAGTTCTGCAAGGGTAACTGGGGAGGTGGGGGAGGTTGCAAGTGGATTTGCCTGCTTCTTCAAGCAGGGACTTGTGTACATTCCCCCCAGTCTCCGAGGTCCCCCTGTACTCCCTGGTGACAAAACAGGAGGGGATCCTCCAATTTACCTGTTTCATCTCTCTCAGGGAGTGGGTCCATGAGTCAATCTCTCTCAAACTGATACTCCTCAACCTCTCCTCTCCATCCTTCAGCTCAGCCACGAGGCCAAGCAGATCATTCACCTGTTCACATTTAAAACAGGTGCTGTCTCTGCTCCTCTCCATTGCAAGTGCTGGGCTCTGGCACTCCCTGCAGCAAACGGTCTGAACACCCACATGTTTGTGTGCAGCCTCTGTCTGAGTACCCACTCTTTTTCTAACAGCCTTCAAACCGGGCAGAAACCATGGCTGGATTCTCTGCAAGGAACTGGCCCCTTCTGACTCAAGAAACAGACCTTTAATCGCTTAGAGCGATCAAACTCAGCTTGTATACTGGCAGAGGCTCATCACACTGCCATACAAGCTAGCACCAGCAAGGCACACAAACACCTCTTGCTCTCCCTGTATGCTCAGTGACCAGCAGCCAGCCGCTGCCCACCGGAGGCCACTTAAGGCCTGGTCGCCTGGTTGAGGGTCGGCAGTGCTGGCTCAACCCACACTAGCTCAGCAGCCTGCCCACAAGCTGCCAGCTCCCCAGCGTGGGCAAAAGGCTTTTGCTGGCTTCAAAAAGCCCCCCAAAAGAGCTTTTTGTCGGCTTTTTTCGCTTTGGATCCCTTCCCCAGCGCAGTCGTACCTGCCCTGAAGCTGGTCTCCTGCAGAAATGACTGTTAGGCACGTTAACAGATCGTTTAAACTTTGCTGTGGTTGTACCGGCTCCACCCACGCTAGCTCAGCAGCCAGCCCGCAGGGTGCCAGCTCCCCGGCGTGGGCAAAGGGCTTTTGCTGGCTTCAAAAAGCCCCCAAAAGAGTTTTTTTGTCGGCCTTTTTCACTTTGGATCCCTTCCCCAGTGCAGTTGTAGCTGCTCTGAAGCTGGTCTCAGCAGAAATTAGACGAGTAGGAACCATGCAAACAACTTTCTTCCTCTTAAGATTCACAGATACTTGTTTCAGTAATTGCTCGTTCTCTTCAAAAGCCTTATCTAAATATCATTTTAAAATGCATATGATATTGTTATGGAAGGGTGTCAGTATTCTGGCATACTGAAAACCAGCCTTTCAATGTTAAAGCAATCAGTGCTGCAACATAGATTACATGCTGAAGAGATAGGCATTTGAATGTAGGGAAGCTGGCTCAGATTATGCTCAGGTAAACAAAATAGGAGTGGTGAATGGAAAATACTCAGATCAGCAAGGCCTTAGTGAGGTGTTAATAAAGTGGGGGGGGAGGCTGGCCAAACATGACACAACTGAAGTAGAAGCTTGCTTCAAAAGGCAGAAGGATTGAACCTATGAGTGAAGAAAGGAAAGGATACTTGGTGATACAGCATCCCTTTTACATTGGAGTGACAGCATTAGTGGACCAAGGAAGGGCAACTGATGTTGTCTGCCTGGACTTCTGCAAGGCCTTTGACATGGTCCCACATCACAGCCTCTAAATTTGAGAAGTATGGATTTGAAGGCTGGACTATTTGGAGGATAAAGAACTGGTTGGATGGTTGCAGCAAGAAGACAGTGGTCAATACCTCTATGTCCAGATGGAGGTCAGTCACAAGTGGTGTCCCACAGGGGTCTGTCTTGGGAACAGTGCTCTTCAACATCATTACCAATTACATAGACAGTGGGATTTAATGTACCCTCAGCAAGTTTGCTGATGACACTAAGCTGAGCAGTGCAGTTCAAACAGCAGAAGGAAGGGATGCCATCCAGAGACATATGGACAGGCTTGAAAAGTGGGCTTGAGGCAATCTCAGAGATGTGTACAGAGTGGGAGAAGAACTCGTTGAGAGCAGCCCTGTGAAGAAAGACCTGGGGGTTTTGGCGGACAAAAAGCTTAATGCAAACCAGTAGTGTGTGTTTGCAGCCTGGAAGGCCAACCTTATCCTGAGCTGCATCAAAAGAGGGGTGGCCAGCAGGAAGAGGGAGGTGATTACCCCCTCAACTCTGCCCTTATGAGGTCCTATCTGGATTACTGTGTCTAGGCCTGGGGCCCCCAGCACAAGAAGGATGGAAAGGATTTGGAAAGGGTCTACAAGAGGGCCACAAAGATGATCAGAGGGCTGGAGCAAAAGGATACAATGACATGATTCTTTGACATCAGATTGCAGCTTTCATTGGTCCCAAATGCACATACTTCAGCTCCTATCTGCTAAGTTTTTGTATGAAGAGGAAGGCATCTTAGATCTTAATCAGTATTAGCAGCAGTATGACAGGCTATTTTATTTCCTGACACTTCCGCTAATTCCTACACTTGTTAATAGCTTTCTTCCCCTATGACACAGAACACTTTTAAAATGATTGACACTAAATGTTATTATATTGTTAGTGGACTCAGAATTAATTTTAATCAAATGCTCTTGAAATACTTTAGTTGTGTTTCCAATATGTTGTTACAGATTTGTGATATAGAAAACTGGTAATTTATCATTTACTACTTGTACCAATTGACACATTAATATTCTATATTTTTATAGCAAATCTAAACATTATTGTCCTATCTAAAACAATGTATCTTATGTTAAGTAAAATAATTGAGGCCTTAAAAAACCCTATATTTGAAATTGTAAGCTCTTCAAGTCAAAACATGCTCTGCCTGAATGAGTAAAATAGTGAATATTTAATTAAATCCCTTCTGGATCCACAGGGTCAGATATTTTCATCCTGATTAAATTATGTTTAGTGAAGTGCCAGTCAGAAACAGAAGACAGTTGCTGTATTGTTTATTTTATTCTGAAACAGCTGGGCTATGGACTAATCTTTTACGAAGCTGTTCCGGCCACTGGGGATTAGCAGAATGACTTCACATGTAACTTGCATTGGCCACATCTGCAGTAAAGATTCAGCAGAGAATGACACACATGATTTCCCTATGCTGTCTTCAGACATCAGTTATCAAGAACCCCGTAGGGAAGGTAATTACATTTCTCCTCAAGAGTAGCTTCTTTTCCCTTTCATCTCTATATTTGATATAGATCTGCAATCTGGGGATTCAACATTCTCCACTTATTCCTTCCATTTCATTTATCTGCTTTTGCTCTATGAGGAGTGGGTTAGTCAGACAGAGAGCAGCAGAAACATTCAGACTTCATTTCCTTTATGCGTTTATAGAAACTATTGCTACATTTGGGAGAAAAAGAGCTCTACCTAGTGCAGACCTGTCTCCATTGTCTAAACAGATGGAATTTGCCCCACAGCCTTTGCCTCTGCTATAGTGGGATCTTTTTTGGAAAAAAGTGGCAAAACTTGTGGGAACATAATTTTTTTAAAAATCTCTCTGTTGAGTGAAACCAACACTAGGAATGTTTCTAAAGAAACTTGAGAGGCAAAACCTAATAGAAAGACAGAATGTTGTCACCAAAACCTCTGTTCCCTGAGAGAATGAGCTGAAAAAAAACCCAAACACCAGTAATTTTCAATATAGTTTAGGGCACACAAATATTAATTACATTCTTCTCTTGTTTTCAGTTGCTCACTACATTTCAAGGCTTTCTTATTTTCCAAGTTATAACTTGAGTTTTCCATAATGTGAAATATCTGTATTTTTGGGTCTAAATTTTCAGGAGGCAGCTTGTCACACTTTTATGCAGTTCTGGATGGAAATGTTGAGAATATTTCACTGAAATTAATGATTTTAAATTATATTACATTATTTTGCGTTGTTCTGAAAACTGAATTACACTGTTAAGCTGTCTACATCCTAAAAGCTTTCACTGCAGGAGTTATAATTATCAGAAGGTCACAAGCTGCCTTGAGTCTTACTATGAAGATATAATACATTCTCCAAAAGGACTACATTCTATATTTTGATACCTATAGAAATTTGCATCCTGACATGCAAATTCTCAGCAGAGATCTCATAAGCCTTTGGGACTTCCTGTGGAATTGGTGAAAGTATTTCAGAAGAAAATTTTCTGATAAAGGCAGAAAAGAGTAGCACTCAGCTAGCCTGATATAGTGATATAGTGTACATTGTGTACAAATAGGGTCAGCATTTGAGCACAAGTTCAGATGGAAAAATCTCTTGTTCACTGTACGTGCTTAAATATGCTGTTCCTTTGAAGACAAGCACAAAGTTCAGTCTCACTTTACTTCATGTTCTATGATGCTTATTATGAATTTACTGGAAATCATAGTTTTCAGATATGTGAGGAGGATATTTTACCACAAAAATAGGATAATGACTCTCAAAATGTTCACCTCGGGGAAGTGAATTTGGATTTGCTTGAGTGGTGAGTTCGATGAGCACCTGAATTTGTAACCCTAAAGTTTTTTCTAAAATGCAGCTTAATGTATACAGTTACTGAGTTGTGATTTTTAAGGCAAAGTTAAAAAAAATGTATTTGGTATCATACTGATTCTTTACACAATTCAATGACATAGGAATAAACTATGCAGATTCAATACATATCAACTAATGGCTTTAGTGATTTGTTACAGGAACCACCTAGGAGAGAGGGTGAGTTTCAGAAATGTTTACTGACAGCAGGACACTGCGGAATTGCAGGAATTAAGGTAATAGATGCAGCTTTTACAGTTTGTCCAGTTTGTGCTCACTTCTCCCAGTATTATCCTTCTCTCCTTTTGTCACTCCAGTCTCCCTTCCTTGTTGACAGAAGTCAACAGTCTTGTATTCATTTTAGCATCAGATACTGCAGTGAACTATTGGAAAGATCTTGATTCCTGATATTCCCTCTTCTGATTTAAAGGACAGGGTTAAAGATGCCCTCGGTGTGTACCGGAAAGGATTCATTCACAAGGTTCTCAATTCTTATCTGATATCCTCTATATAAATGACAGATTTTGGAGCACATGGCTCTAAACCTGGGCTCTCATTCAGTTAGTTGATGTGACTTCTAAATCATACAATTTAAAAGAGCCTTAGGGCTTCAGAGTGTAGAGATTGGAAAAGCAGAGTTACAGAAGCTGTAGTAAGTCCCTGCCATTCAGTGCTGTGTATGAGAATATGCCAATATGTGGAATATTTATTCTAAATGTTTAGAAGAAAGCTCAACTGTTCTTAGAGGTGCAGAGATTCAAATCAGATTTGAATTACTTTTGCTTGGATATGAATTTGTTTAGGAGACTTAATGACACACAGACTAAAACATGATTTATAAATTTTACTTATTAAGAATTATTATCAGAAAATTAGTTTTTCAGAGTCTGCTCTCCTTACAAATTTAGTAACTTTCTGTTCCTAGCAACTGAGAGTCACTTATTTTCCCCTATACTGCATATTTGAAGATTATCCTATTAACAGTAATTAAAATAAAGATTGCAATATAAAGCTGTGCATATATATATATAGTTCTCTGAAGTAGTTTATTAGAGAATATTTCTTTAATAAAACTTACTTTTGAATAGAAATCTCAGGGGATATTTTGAAATAAAACTAAAGGACAAACGTATTTGATCATTTTATTTAAATAAGTATTTTCTGGTGAGAAAGAATCTCAGCAACAAGTCTGAAAGATAATTAGACAATTCTGTGGCAAAACATTTGGAGAATCTTAAAAAATCCCTCCCTGGCATTTAGAATACTGAAAAAGAGCAGAGGGAATTTGTGGATTATTGTCAAACCTTCAAAGCAGCATATTAGAATATTTAAAAGTCTTCTGACATTTGAAACTTTTAAGACCTATCCACCAGGGTTATTTGCTGTGGTAAGCAATGCATTAACCAGAATAATTCTTAAAATAAATTATGATAGTTGAATTTGATTGTAGTGACTGAATTAAAATAATTAATCCATAGAAAATTTACACTCCAGAATGCCAAAAGGAAACTTAGAATCACTATATTTCCAGCGACAAAACTGAGTTTGCATAAATGTAACCCAATTGTACATAAGTAGAATGTGAAGGAGAATGTGGGGACAAATACTATGGCTTAAAGTCCATTTTTAAATGACAGTTCAGTTGATGGATCAAAGAACTGATGTTTTTTAGTTCATGTGAGAGTCTATGGGCTTATTAATGCTTACTTAGATAGTAAAATGATAAACATAAGGACATTTATATGATTCACACACCCAAATGAGAAGAATATTTGCCTAGATTCCAACCCAAATATTAGCAACAAAGTAGGCTGTCCTGATCACTTTCAGACCCTTTGCCTTGCATTTTATGTGCCTGCATTTTAGATTGTAATCATCAAAGGAGCCTCCTAATTTGAATTAAATCACTATATACCATTTCTGACAATGAAACAGGATAATGAAACTAAGGGAGTGGCTGATATGCTAAAGAGTGTTGTTCAGGAAATATTAGAAATAAAGAGTTAAGAATAAACTATATTTTCACGCACAGAATCCATCCATCATGTGGCCTTAGCTGCTTTACAAGTAGCCGTCCTTGAAAAGAGCACTGATGAAGATGAACCATATTCCATATTCTCAAATACCCACAGTGGATGAAAGAGTGTCCACTGCCATTAGCTTCACTTGTGCTGAAGGGAGACAAGGGACACTACTGTGTGCCAGGGAAAGAGGGAAAAGTAATCTTGCTTTATGTCAGGGAAAATGCTCCATTCCATAAAATTGCCTTCTATTACCTATGCATATGTATAACCCTCAATACTGCAGAATTACATTTTTTTTTGACAGATAACCTGTAGGTTATTCACATGAAAATATGGCACTTACGAGAATTGCTTATTTTGCAAATAAAAAATTTCTTAATAAAATCCAGTAGCAGCTATGACTTTTTAGTACTCTGTAAGTTCATGTGGTAATGTTTGACTTCTCAGAAGCCAAGGAAAGAAAAAAAAAAAAAACAACTAGAAACTTTAATATAACGTTGTCATCTTATGACATTAATATCCCATGAATTCTAGAGCACTTTCTGTTTCATATTGTCTGGAAACTCGCAGAAGCTTTAAGCCTAACTGTATGCTATCTCTAAATAGGGCTTGAGACATGAAGGCACACAATAAATTACAAAGCAGAGACAAAATGTTATATGTGTTTATGGACCAGAAGAAAGATTTTGTTTGAGTAACTTACTGTGACACCTAAAGTAAACTCCAGAAAGTTATTAGCTTAGGGATCTTCTGATATATTTGTGAAGACAAAATTTCTAGGCATCTGTGATTTTAGATCTTGCTTATGTTTAAGAACACTGGGTAGTTTTCTTAGACTTCTTCTGTAGTCAGGAGAAAAAGTCTTCCCTAGGAAGTAACTCAAAGAGTAACCCCTGTTTTGTCACTATAAATCACTGTACCACAGAGGCCACGAATAGAAGAAATGGCCAGCTAAGATTTTTCAAAATGGAAAAGCTCCTTAAAGAAATCTCCCTAGAACATTTAATGGTAGGTAGCAGTCAAAGTTAAGGTAGAAGACTGAGGGATGTTAATTATCCTGTTATGAAGACTGTAGCTTGGGTGCTTGACCCTGAGGAGCTGGTCAAAATTCCCACAGTCTTCAGAGAGCAGGAAATGCTGTTTGTCACAAATTCCTCTTATAGAAAAAAATGGATATATGGAACTAATTGGTGATATAGCTGTCACAGTTTTCCTTGACATGACTTTCTTGCCAAATCTAAGATGGAATGCAATGCAACAGGGCAGCATGACCATGACTTCAGATCCTCTGCTTTCCCAGGGTAGGGCACCAGACTCCAGTGCCCCTGTGGCCAGCCAGAATCTTTACCTCTCTGGCACAGAGTGGAGTGCAGATCTGCCAATAGAAGCTCCGCCTCCTTCAGCTCATTTTTCCAGAAACATTACTTCTGTTCACCCATTCATGGGAAGAACAACTTCTCTTGATTGTTCTCCCAACATAACGAGTTGCTCTGTCTTTGTGGAGTGCTTATGGCAGTGCCTCCTCCTGCAGGTCTGTTTTAGCAGTATTTTTTAAAATAAACTAGAAGTAAAATTAATTTTGACAACAGGAAAACTGGTAAAAACAGCTGCACCTTCAGAGTAATTGTATAGCAAATCATCAGTGTGTATGAGCCCTCTAAAATGTTAGAATTTCTCCATATATTCCTGTCTTTTCTCCTTTAATTGTATTTATAGTTATTATACATATAAGCATATATAATGACCATATATGTATATATATAGTCAAATCACTAAAATATAACACTTATTTTATACAAACACAGCCAATTGGACACACATCTGGAATGCATGACAGAGACTCCAGCCTTATCTTTTTGTTTAGTCATACTAGGGGTAAATTCATCATATCCAGGTTGTGTGGGTCTTCATGAGTAGTATGATAGGTAGGGCGAGAATCAATGTTTTAATATAATTTTATGTGTATAAATACCATTCCAGAGGTGTAGAACTCCCTAAGTCAATATGTCAGTCACTTGCAGATGTTCTGCATGCACAGTTCTAGCTGTCTGTGGTAAGGTAACTGGATCATGTCTCTTAACTACATCTCCTAAGAAACCAGATGCCAAGTCTTTAGGAAAGATATGGACTCCCACAGCCAGAAAGGAATGGAAAAGCTACTGAAAGACTTAGTATGCATTCTTTTCATCTTTCTGTGCATAAATGATTGCTTCCTCTTACGCAGTTAGAGAGCACTCATTAGTACAAACATTATACATAGACTTGCACCTCGCTTAGAAAATCAACTGTGAAACCAGACAGTGGAGACCAGGATTCAGAGTCCCTGGAACATCTCTCCAGTCTTTGACTTATACATACTTCAAATAAAAAAGAATTATTTATTTAATTTACACCTGAAATACTTACATCCATCTCAAATAAAATTTTGCATTTTTATTTCCAGATCCCTTTCCGGAGTTCATAAAAAAACCCACAAACTTCAACTGATCAGCGTATATTTGCTTCAACAGCAAAGAGGCAGACTTGGTAGACTTTAATGAAAAAGAATGATTTACAATTTTTTGAAGGCTTTTCACCCTGTTATGTAGAGTTCTTGGCTGATTAAATGACTTTCTTGATTCATGTGCTGAGAATAAGAGATTTTTCACACAACTGCTGCACCATCAATTGCTCTGACCCAACTGAACTGCCAAATTCTTCTATAGTTCAGAACTTGCACTTTGTTTTTTGCCTATGGACTCAACCTCAGCAAGCTCAGATAAAGGTTCTTTACTTGAGTCTCTGTCCATTCACAAATCTGAATCTCTCAAAGCAAACAAGCACTTGCTTACATTAGCTATGTCTTCTTCATTTTTTTCTTCAATGAATTTAAGTATTGTGTTTGGGTAGCATTTTCTTTATATTAATATTTGCAATAGCTTACAAATGCAATATCTGAATGGCTGTAACAATCACTGTAAAATCAGTGAACTGCGATTCTGCCTTTTGCAACTTCATCTCTAGGAAACAAAGCAAAAGGCAGCAATCTGATCATTTAAATAACTGTCTGATTGTAAAGGCTACTGAATAGGTGGTGTTGAGGGAAAGTAGAAACAGTAGGGAATAGTGGGGGTAGGAACACCTGTCCCCATATTTTTCTTCAGCTTCTCTTTTACAAACATTTTTCTGTGAATCTCCAGAGTTTCTTTTGTGAAAAGATTCAAGAGAGGAGCTAGATAGTTAAGTCTTTGACCACAAACATGAGACTCTACAGGCTTCTTCTGAGGCTCGCACTCAGCTTGTGGCAGCTGCATTCTCCTCTCAACCTTTGCTGAGAAGTAGAGAGCAGCATACATGTCTTCAGTTTCCTGTTTTAAGTGTCAGTAAGGGCTCCTCAGAGAGACAAGGAAGTCAGCAAGACCTTCCAGTTCTGAATATTATTTAAATGAAGTGAATCTGCAGCACAGTTGCTTTCCAGATGCCCTTCCATAGCCAGGCACGTGTTACTACTGTGACACTGAGGAGCCTCTCAAAGCTCTGAGTCTTTGCAGTGGCACATCATTGGGAAACAGCAGGTGTTACTGGTACTTCTCAGCAGTAATTACACTGTCTGCAATTTCAGACAGGTTTTGCAGCACAAAATAGAGTTGGGTTGAATTTTCATACTTTAATAGAAAATCTGAAAAGCAGTAATTTTCCTTTTAAATTAAAGGCTTGAATGCTGTTAGTGGACTATAATATACCAGAAGCCCTATGCATGGATGTATCTTGCTTGTACTGGTCACTTTTGGGTAGACTTTTTTTTCAACTGGAAAGAAGCACTGACGTGAAAATTCTCAAAGAGCAGAGTGCTCTGAGGTTGGATGACAAACCTATTGGTGACCTAAAATGATCACAAAACACCAAATACTTCATATCCTTCTCCTAGTCTTTTTTTTTTTGCTAGCTGAAAATAGCAACAAAATTTCTCTCAAGTGATCTTACACGCTTTATCCTTTTTCAAGATGGTTGAACACATTTCACATACAAATGGCATTATCTACTCCAATATCTTCATACTACTAAATTTTTTGAAGTATTTTGCAATTAATACATCTCTAAATCAGTCTTGGATAATTGTTTATATCACAGACATTATCCTAAAATAAGTACATAAAGTTGAATTGTCAGTCTGTGTTGTGTTACAGAATGAAATGAGCTATTTACCGTTGTTCTATTCTTCTTTTCATAATTCTGCTGATTCTGCTGGTTTTCAAGTATCTTTTACATCCTTTCAATCACCAACTGCAAATTGAAAATATATGCAAATTAATATCACAGATAAGAAAACATTTACATTAAAACACAAGATATTTTATTGACTATTAATTTTTTGCCTGATGTTTTGCTTACAGTGGAAGTATTTATACTTTAAGCATAATCAGGCTTACAGAAACATGTTTATACATATGTAAACGTGTGTCCTCTTGCACTGATTATATATGGCATTGCCATAGGCTTTAGGAAAGGCAGATATGTTAGAGAATATGCATAAAGAGTACTCCATAGCGCTCCTCCAAATTCTTGCAAAAGTTTGTGGGTTTTTTGTTGGTTTTTTTTTTTTTCATTTTTTGTTGGCATTAGTACAGGTTTTCCTGTACTAGGAAATGAGTCAGATTAGCTATATGGAGATTGCACCAAAATTCCTAGTACTTTCTTTTCTTCTCCAATGAATTACTTAATGAGGCATATTCTGCATATTCTTAAACTGACAGGAGCACCACTTGGAGCATAATGGAAATGAAATTGAAATAACACTATTAGTTTCCAGTCAGAAATAAGCAATATTATTTGGAGCACTAGCAAGCTGTTTGCCACCGCTCTAGAAACATCTTCTGGCTTTCATGACAAACCAGAGGTTTAACTTTCACTTATTAACTTAACCTCTACCATAGCTCAATTTGTTTGCTTATTACTTAGCAATTAGTTGTCACAGAACGTTAAGTGCAGTTCCACTGTAACATTATTCCCAGACTTCCAGTTTCAAAGCAGGAAGAATGTACCCACACCTTCTGAAGGATTCTGAACATAAAGAAGAAATGTTGGACTGCAGTATTGTCCTCATTCCTCTGCCAGTTTATACAATGAACACTGGTAGTCCTTCTTTAAATCAACTTCTAAAATAAAGGAAAAACCTGCTTACTGAATGCCTTGTACATACTATATCTGTGCAAGGGAATTTTTTTATCCTCAAACTGCAGTTACCAATCGTAAAACTGCATAGGTAAGTGAGAATAAACTTGGATAAAAGTGGCATTAATTAATTCGTCCTGCATAGTAGTCACTAGTAGAGATTTATCAAGTGTTTTGGATGGAATTAAAGATGCTGTTTCCTAGAATAATACTTTCAAGAGAGTGGAGATAGAAAGGTTGTCTACTGTCAGTCAAGGGTTCATCCCAGATGAGCTTTATTGGCAGAGAAGTATGAAATTTTATCTTCATGCATGGTAAACTTAAATCGAGGTGCCTAAACCGTAAAATGAATTACACATCTAGGCATCACCTCAGTGCCAATTTAAGCGTCTAAGCTCAGTAATGACACTGTAAATGCATCATCTGCAGAGCAATCTAATTCATGTATTCCCTTTCCAGCTATTTATTGCTTTCTTCATGCATTTTACATTTCTGTGTATTTTGTTCAAACCATAATATTTTCCTTCTAGTCTTTCAAAGGGCATTTTAAACTTGTGTTGCATTTGTGGTTTATATTCTTGGTTCGGTCCCTAAGTTTAAATGCTTCTCTATGTGTTGAATAGGATATTTCAAAACCAGATAGTAAAATGCAAACTGCAAACACTGAGATTCATCTAGTTTTTTGTTTAATTCTTTTCTTCATAAATAACTGGCTCACTATGACAAACCTTTTCGATCTCATTCTATTTAAAAACTTAAGCCAAATTGTTTGGAAGGCAAATGTTCCAACACATGAAAGAAATGACATTTCTCTATCTTCTATCATGGAAGAAATTATCTACTGTTCAAATGCAGCTGAAGGTAGAAACTTCATACTTGCATTTCAGCATTACTACTGCATGTGCAATGCTGAAACACCGCACTCCTTTTTCATCCAAAATAGTGTCTTTAATGACTGATCTGAAGACTTAATAATGATCATAAATGTATGCAAAACATTATTTGTCTTACATGATCTTGAACATGCTTAGTACATAATTTTTGTCCTTGCCACTTTAGACATTCCTTTTCATTCTCCTACTCCCTCTTCTAATGTAATTAACATTAAGAAGATGTTTGTCAAGGATGCAATTTTAAGGACACCTTCTGCCGAAGAGCCCTCATTAGGAGCTTTTGAAATATAGAATACTAATGAAAGCCTCTTGTGGCAAGACATTTAGTTAAAGACCCACACAGGTTAGGGTCTTTCAGTTTAAGATGTTATCAGTGTGTTCTGGTGAACTCAGTTACGACAATGCTGAGGTAAAGCTGTAAAACTGAGACCCAACAAGATTATTAGCTCACAGTATAAAAAAACATTAAAACCAACATCAAAACCAAAAAATCCTCAGAGTAACCTGATAGCAACATTGTATTGTCATTTTTTTTTTTCCAATAAATGAATTACGGAGAAATACAATAATAACATTCAAACTCTGGAAAAAAAGTCTGCAAGTTTATTGTATCTGGTTTCAATTCCTGTTTACTTTCAAGCAAGTGTGGATCAGTTAAATGCTGCACAATTTCATTGTCATAAGACTAGTTTATTAGTACTGCCTCTAACAATTCAGGTCTAAATGGCCCATGTCTCCTCATGGCAGAGCAGTGCTTTAATGGGACCCATGGTCTGTGATTCTGGGAATTGTATTCTTGTTATATTTCTAAGTGTTTTAGACCTATAACTAGTAACTACAGGCACTGAAGATTAAGACTGTATGTGTGGAAGGTTAAGCAAAAGGTAAATGAGGATTTTAAGAACACCAGCACTGCGTGAACACACGACTGCAGTGCCTAAGAATCATCTAATAGAAGTCAGCTTTCTTTATCATCTTCTAGACTGATGTTCTGTGTCTTTGTGACCACAGTCACCATATAAATCCTTTGTGAAGTTCTGCTCTCTGACAATCTGTGTCAAAAGAATATAGCAGAATTGGAAAGGATGACAAGGATGAACAAACACAGAGAATGGCTCCAAAGTGAGGAGCAATTAAGTAAGATTTTCAATCTGGAGAAGATATGATGGGAGGAATTTATTATGATGTCTATCAAAATTAGCAGTGACATTGAGAAGATGAATGGGGCTGTGTGCTCTGTGGTAATACAGGAATGAGAATATCAGCTGAAATTAATGGATTCAAAATAAACAAACAAGTGCTTTTTTTAAAATTCCTTAACACATAATTCTTGAAGTGTTTCTAAGTTCAAAGCTTAATTTCAAGTAAAAACTAAATGAAAAAAAAAAGAATATGAAAGAATGTCCTGGTTTCAGCTAGGACAAAGTTGACTTTTTCTTCTTAATATCTGGTATGACACTATGTTTAGGCTTTAGGAGAAAAAACAATGTCTGTAATACACTGATGTTTTAGCTGTTGCTGAGCAGTGGTGTAGAGAGCAGACATTTCAGCTCCTTACTCTGGCTTGCCAGAAAGGGGAACTGGGGGGCACAGAGGGCTGGGAGGTGACAGAACAACGGCAGATGACATAAACTGGCCAAATACCATAACATATGACATCATGCAAAAGCTATAAAATTGTGGGGAGTTGGCTGGTGGGATGGAGAATAATGGACAATTTTAAGTACCGTTTTATTCTACCTTCTGGCTTATGATGATGAGTGTTGAGCTTTAACAAATACTCTTCTCTTTTTGGAAGATTTTTTTCCTTTATATAACACATCAAGAACATTCAAAATTACACTCCAGTTATCTTTCAAGTTTTTTCTAATCTACCCATTTGCTCTCCGTAGCGGTGGTGAGGTTGCCCCTGGAGCATTTTGTCCAGTTCTGGACCCCTCAGTGAGAGACCTAAACATCCTAGAGAGAGTTCAGTGAAGGGCTACCAAGAGAGGAGCACCTCTGCTGTGTGGAGAGACTAAGAGAATCAGAGCTGTTCAGCCTGGAGAAGGGGAAGCTCAGGGCAATCTCAACGATGGCTAAAATACTTGAGAGGAGGAGGCAAAGAGGACCGTGCCAGACTCTTTTCAGTAGTGCCCAGTGCCAGGACAGGAGGCAGTGGGCACAAACTGGAAGACAAAAGGTTCCCTCTGAACATCAGGAAGCATTTATTTTCTGTGCCATGTGACGAAGCACTGGCACAGATGCCCAGAGAGGCTGTGGAATCTTGCTGTTTGAATTTCTCAGAAGGTGCCTGGACGTGGTCCTGGCACCCTGCTCTGTGTGTTCCTGCTGGAGCAGAGGTTGGAGAAGATATCCTCCAGAGGTCCATTAAAACTTCAACCATTCTGTCATTCTGTAATATCAAACAATCTAATATCTAGGTGCCAGACAAATGATTCAGTGTTCAAGAACTATACTTATCTCTTTTAAATCAGAAGCACTTCTCACGGAATGGAGTGGAATAGAGCATGAGCAGAATGTTTTACTCTGGAATCACTAATAGGAGATACTTTGCAAAAAACAGCAGTGTATGAGACACGTCTATACATATATCTTGTCATTGTACTTAATAATCCCTCTCACTTTCATACTCATTTTTATGAGTGACTTTTGTACTGTCAAACAACAAGCATCAATTTATTTATCATTACAATTCTGTGATTATTCTACAGCCGTATTTAAATATTTTTCTTTTTATTAATGAGGTCAAAGTCAGATCTGTTCCATACAGAAAATCAATCCAGTATTTACATATACCTTCTTCAGTGATAAAGTGTTATCACTTGTGATGAAATATACTGTAATGTTTTAGCTCTCTGTTTCTGAGCATCCTGCCTTCTCAGATCTGCTGTCTGTCCTTGGCCTCTTTCATGTTCTTGTCATTCAAGCTAAAAATGAATTGTAGTCAAGAGATGCTTGAGTAATTGAAAGAAAATAAATAGAGGAATTCTAAGAGATGGGTGTACACTGAGAGTGCATACACAGCTATTAATCCTTGCACGATTCTATTTTTTAAATTTAACAGTTCCTGATAACAAACATATTTCTGACTTTGTAGTGCATAACTATCTGCGGAGGTAGGTGTTCTCTTCCATTCATGATCAGACAGCAGGGGTTAAATTGAAGCTAACCTGTGCTCAAATTTCATGGTCATGCCTCAGTACCATCTCTCACTTTTTTTCTAGGAAGGAAGAAATTTCAGTACAAGTCAGATATGTCAATGCTCCATGCTTCTCCAAAACAGCCAAAGCACAGTTCTCTTGCTCACTGATAGAAAATTCAGAAGGGTTCCCAGATTTAACACTCAGAGCAATAAAGATGCAAATTCAAAGCTTAGAGCTATGGTTTTTTAAAAAAAGTTTGGCTTCTAGCACCAGAAACAGACACGTGACTCATCTGGGGTTTTGACATCCCCATCATTCACAAGCTGTTTGTGAATTAGGCACGTTTATCATTGTTTGGTTGCTCTCTTATCTACGTTGCAGTCGTCTTCAGCTTCACAAAATAAGGTAGCTGTTTAGAGTTTAATACGTTAAGCTGTTTTATATCACCTTAATAAATACAGAAACACCTTATCTACTGATTTATCATGGTATTCAGAGTTGTTCTGTAGTTTATGACAGATCATATGCCAAATAAAACATGCATATTGTTTTCAATTTCTTTGTATTCCCAGGAGAATACAAAAACTCTTTTGTATAATAGGTTAGTAACAATAAGAGAGTCAAAGCTGGAGTGTTTCTGGAGTTTCTAGAGATATATATTTCAGCTTGAACCACAGCAATCACCTGTGGCATAAATATATTAACATGACATTTACAGACTATGTATGTCATTTGACTATTCCCTAAACCTCCAAAGCATTGATGTTTGACTAAACTGAAACGAAATGCTCCAAAAGATAATGAATCTTTGTATTTAAATCTCAGCTCTTCTGAATGATCAATTTGCTAGTTTAATTGCTTCCTTTCTGTAGAGATCTTTAAGTCATTTCTTCTCCCTTAATCTTGAAAAGTATATGTCTGTACCACTGTCCCTTCTTCTCTTTCTGGGTAGCCTGGTCATTGATTGTAACCATGCACTCCAAGGACATAGACAATCTTACTGTGACTTAAGCCAAGCAATATGCTTTGGGAAATGGTTACGTAGTGATTTATTGGCTTAATTTACCTGTCTCTCCTCTAGTCTTTTACTATTTTCTTGTGGTGGGAAAGGGATCTCTTGTTGCTATATGCACCAGCTCCTTTCCTACAGCTGCCAACTTCAATCTGATCTCTTCAATTTCCTCAGAGACTTATGCTCACAAGGAATGTGCATTGACTGGAACTCTTTCCTTAACTGACTTACAAACAGCCACTTTCTCCCAGACCAAGGACTCTGCACTCTCTCACCTGCTGCTAGCCACATGGCACAGCAAGATAGCTCTGTGACATAAACAAACTACTGTGGGGAGTTTCATCTCCCATTCTACCTATTTTGCAGGTGGAAACAATCTGAAAGATACAAAAATAAATGGAGCTATTATGCAGCAGCTCTTTGGTATTTCCATGTGAGCGCTTCTGGTTGTATTGAAGTTCACTGGATTTTGCAAACACAATCAAGTCTTTTTTTCCCAAGATATTGCAGCTATGCAGCAATTGTATGCAATAGCACATCACTCATTTATCATTTACTGCTTGTACATGCCCAGGGAGTAGTTGATCTACTTGGTCTTTTGCAGAAAGACTTACCTAGGTGGTCAAGTATGAGTCATCTATGCAGTTGTGCACGACCTGAGTTGACAACCATGCAAGTGTGTTACTGGATTATTGTGTCTGAGTGAATCTGCTCACACTTGTTTTTCTGCCTGGTAGCTTATAGATGGCTTGCATCTTGTCATACAAAAGTTATGAAAAAACAAGCTAAGTCTCAGTCTGAAAAATAATAAATGAAGATGATCCATAGTCATACAGGCATATTTTGAAGGCTTGCATTGTGTATGTACCTACTGGGAATGTGAGAAATACACATTCTGGAGATCTTGAGGTTCCAGAACTGAAAGTTCTTAATAACAGAAACCAAATTGGACAAATAGTAACCTGTGGCAACAGGCTCTGTGGAGAAAAAAAAATTCATTCAGATTCCTTTTCAAAAATCATTCCTTCTCTTCTTTCTTCTCTATCATGTCAAGAGGCAGAGCATTTGGTATTGAACTTAATTCCTCCTATTTACAAAAACATTTTGTAAATCAAAGGAAATATAATATTTGTAATGTAAAAAATAAAGTCTTGCTGACTGCTATTTGCCTGCCAATTCCAACATAATATGTTTGTGACATCTATTTTTTTCTATCGTAGCAAACATTTGTTTTGATTTTCATGCACAAAAAATACAATTCCAGCATATTTAAAGAAGAATTTGCTCATCTAAATTTAGAAACAGAAACAAGTAAAATTAGTTGGTTTTGTTTTTCATGTTCAAGTGTTCTTCTTATGTGGAAATATTCTCATTGCTTATGCACAGCAATGGACCTTGTACTTACATTACTAGGCAGAAAGGTTACATTTTGGCATTTATATGTAAAATAA
Organism: Numida meleagris; assembly: GCF_002078875.1. NCBI lineage: Eukaryota > Metazoa > Chordata > Aves > Galliformes > Numididae > Numida > Numida meleagris. The sequence continues at coordinate 28,419,627 of NC_034409.1, read as the reverse complement.
CACTATTAGTCAAACTCCCCTTGAAAAAGAATGAGAATGTTTTTGTCACTCAAAAGTGAAATTTGGAAAGTAGAAACTTAAAGTCCAAGGAAATTCTAGAAGACAAGGTTATAACAACGACTTGTCAAAGTTACAGAATCACAAAGTTGCTGAGTTTGGAAGGCATCTCTGGAGCTATCTCTGTTTTCCAGTGTTTGACTACAATCACCACAAAGAAGGTTTTATTCCGACACTTAAATGGAATTTCCTGTTTCAGTTTATGCCTATTAAATTACTAGACACAACTGAAAAGGGCCTACCTCCATCTTCTTTACTTCCTTATCAGGTATTTGTACACATGGATAAGATCTACTTGATCATTCTCTTCTCTAGGCCAAACAGGGCAAGCTAAGCTATCTCAGTTTCTCCTTGTATATCAGATCTTCCAGCCCCCTAATCACTGATGAACTTACTCCAGTATGTTCATAAACTTGGTCCAATATGTCCCAGTATAAGACCTAGACATATTGAAAAGAGTGCATTGGGGGTTAGAAAGAAGGTCAAGGGAATGGAGCATCTCTCTTATGAGGAGAGACTGGGAGAGTCAGGGCTGTTTAGCCTGGAGAAGGCTCAGGAGAAATCTTATCAATATACATAAATACCTGAAGGGAGGATGCAAAGGAGTTGGAGCCAAGGTCTTTTTACTGGTGCCCAGTGCCAGGACAAGAGACAGTAGGCACAAACTGGAACACAAGAGGCTCCGTCTGAACATCAGGAAGCACTTCTGTGCTGTGTATAGAATCATAGAATTAGCTAGGTTGGAAAAGACCTACAAGATCACCTAGTCCAACCATCCACCATGAGTATGAGCGATAGTGCATTGGAATAGGTTGCCCAAAGATGTTGTGGAGTTGCTCTCCTGGGGAATCTTCAGAAGGTGCCTGGACATGGTCCTGCGCACCCTGCTCTGGGTGTTCCTGCTTGAGCAGAGTTTAAAGTAGGTGAGCTCCAAAGGACTCTGTCAATATCTTTTTTGCACTGGGAAACCTAGAATTGGACCCAGTACTGCAGCTGTGTATCACCAGTGCTAAGCAGAGGATCACCTGCCTCAACATGCTAGTGACACTCTTCCAAATGCATTCTAGGAAGCTGTTGGCCTTCTTTGCTTCAATGATGCACTGCAGGCTTGTGGCCATCTTGCTGTCCATGAGGAAGCCGAGCTCCTTTTCTGCAAAGCTGCTTTCCATCTGATTGACTTTCAGTAAGCGCAGGGCTATTCTTTCTAAGGTGCAATCATCATAGATGCATCCCATCAAGATGAAAGACACATTCAGACTATAAAGAAGGAACATCTTGGAGGTATATAGAGGAATATTCATTAGAAAAAAAATTCTGGATGTCAAAACAGAATGTGTTTTGAAAGGAGGGCTTTAATTCAGCCACAAATGTTAATGCTAAAACACTTAGTATGACATAGAATGCATTCATATCTTAAGCAGAAATAAATTGTGTTTATTCCACAGAGACTTATATAATTTGGAATATCAGGTTAGTATAGAATTTGTCTTCTCGGTGGAGGTCTCTTAAACTGATAGCACTGATAGCAGTGTGCAGACTTCTGGTAACTTTTCCAACAGGCTATAACACTTGGCTTTTGACCTAGAAGTGCCAAAGTGATTTTGATTTCCTAAAACAAATTCTTTCTTCACAGACTATACTGCTGCAATTCAGATCACTGGCTGTTTTCAAGTAGAACAATTTGAAAGGGAGTGTCTGGGGAAGAGAAAAAACGAAAACAGTAGTTGATTGTGATTTGTCCCTTTCAAGTGGAGTAAGGACCTTACTCTAAATTCCATGTCTGTAGTTCTGCCTACTGCAAGTGTCATGAACTTCCTTCAACTGTATACACAAGTTACAAATTCTTTCATTCCCTGCACAAGCTGTTACCCAGAATCCGTACCTGAAATTGAATAAACCATTTTGACAATGATTGATCAACTCTAATAATTTTATAGCCAGTCTACTGTTATTCTCTATCATTAGCTGTTGTCAACTTTACTGTTGTGATTTAGCCCAGTAAGCAGCTGAATACCACACATCCCTTCGTTCCCTCCTCCACCATCCCAATGGGATAGAGAAGTGGAAAAAAAGTAGAATTTGTAGTTCAAGATGGAAACTATTTACTAGGACAGAAAAGGAAGAGAGAAATAACAGTAATGATAATATTGTATACACATATATAAAGAACAAGTAATGCACAAAACAATTGCTCACAACATAACAAGTGATGCCCAGCTAAACCCCAAGTAGTGGCAGCCCCCTGGCCAACTCCTCTCAGTTTTATAATTTTTTTCGTATGATGTCATATGGTATGGAGTATCCCTTTGGCCAGTTTAGGTCAGCTATCTTGGTTCTGTCCCCTCCCAGCTCCTTACGTCCCACAGCCCTCTCACCGACAGGATGGTGTGAGAAGCTGAGAAACTGAAATGTCCCTGTATGTACAGCAGTGCTCAGGAAAAACTAAACCATTGGTGTGTTATCAACATTGTTTTTTCTCCTAAAGCCAAAACATAGCATCATACCAGACACTATGAAGAAAAAATCAACTCCGTCCCAGCTGAAACCAGGACATTTACCCAGTAAAATAAGTATCTTAATACATTTCACAGTGAAGCGAACGACATTGTTGCCATAATTTACTTGTGTTGGGTATTTTACAAGCACAGCATACGTGAAGCTTTCTGCTACTCAGGATGAAGGGAATCAGTAATTTAGCACACAGCAAGCTTTGCAGCTCTTGGAAAGGACAAGTCTGGCTTAGTGATAGATGTAGGGCCTTGAGGTTTATTAAGCAGCTGTGTGTAGTCAGTAAGTTCTAGTGTGGAAAAAAAAGTATATATGTACATATGTGTATAGATACATTTATATAGTCCCTGAGTTACCTAAGTAGTTTTAGAATATGTTTAAATAATTACTGCCTCAAATACTATCTTAATTTTTCTTTCATCCAGCTGGGAGTAATTATCTTCTTCCTTGCAGTACTGCACTCAGTAGCAAGTACTGCCACTGAACTTGGCAATATTACGCTATAGCAAAAGTGTAATAATAAATAGAGAAATCTTCCTAGAATCATACACTGGTCTTGAGCCAGTCCAGTGAAAGCACTATTAGATCCTTAAAAGAAATACATGGTTTGAATGTGTATCCAGAAGCTTGGATATTTTCTAATGAATGAGTTTATGTGAAATCAGATGGCATCAGTTATTACAGGGCTAAAATGATGCTGTTGAAATTGCCTTGAGAAAGCCTTACTAAAAGAAGAGTTGTACACTCGCTTTATGGCAGTGAACAGAAGAAAAATTGCTCTTCTCAGTTTATGGCAGCTATTCTCCTTACTGCTGGGCAAAGATAACTTTAATCAAATTGCTCTACTCAGCCCTCTTTTCAGTTTGATACAAAGTGTCGCTGTTGGTTTGATTCTTTTTACCATGTGGAGGGATAATAAACTGCACTTTCTTGATTTTCTTTGTCTAATATCCCAAACCCTCAGCCTATCTATGAATCATTCTTCATCAGTGTTCCAAGAAAACAATTAAATCTACTTGTTGCCAAGATATGTTTAAATGATGTACACCTTTTGAAAACGATGACAATAATTCCTAAGATGATTCCTTCTGTGAATATGACAATAACCAGCCTAGAAATACTTTTGTACATTGTAAGAATGATGCCATGGCATCCACAACATTGGAAATTCAATGATTGACATGATCTCCCAGCAGTTCACAGATCTCAGTGTAAGAACACTAACCTAGCTGAGTAAACAGCAGTGCACAGTTCTCTATATCAGCTTGAAATATAACATTGCTTCTACATGCACTGTGTTTTGGCTTGTTTACAGAATAATGTTTCTGATCTCATAAACTACATATGACTGTCACTTGTTAATATCAGACCACATTACATTCCATGACAATTGCTTTGGAGTTATTGTCTTGTTCTCTGCTGAATGCCATTTAGTTTAATGAGACAGTACCATCTTATTAGAATGCAGCTAGAAAAGTGTCACTGTGGCCAGGTTGCTTCTAAAATGGTTGAGACAAATTAATATTGTCAAACCCAAGAGAGAGATTATAAATTTCTCTTTAAGCTGCCTTTGTGTCTTTCAAGGGCAATTTACCCCCTGTCATTCTTTTTAAACTCAGTTTTTTTGCTTCCTACTATTTCTCTATATATAACAGAAAAAAAATGTAACTGCAAGTTTTGAGTTGTTGATATAAATAATGAATGCAAATAATATCAGCATTGTTAGAGGAAGAAATCAGTAATTATTGTGTATAATTCGTACATTTAAAGAACATACTTTGCATTAGTCACCATTCAGGCTCAGCTTCATTGTAAGTATTTTTTCTTGAAAGAGGGAGACCTGTAGTATTGAATATAATACAGAATTTTTTCAAATTCAACATACAAAACTCTAAGAAAATCCTCTTCTCAAGTTCAGCACAGATTTAAAGATTCTTGTAAAATTGAATTAATCATGGATATAAAGCACAATGACAAAACATTGATCTCGTCTTCTGCAGTGACACAACTCACAAAGTTTCAGTTTCTTTATCAGACCTAAACTTGAATGACCTTAAATATTTTCACAACCTTTAATCATACAGTTTTTCAAAGTGAGGCCTCTGCATTGTCCTAAAGTTTAACAGTGTCTCATTCCACACACCAACACTAGCTCAATAAGCTCAGGAGATATTTTTGCTCCTTTCTGCCAGATAAGTCTCCACTTTTTGTTTCTCCCTCCCAGGATTGCTGTCCTTGGCTCTGTACAGTACTGCTCAGCAACAACTAAAACATTATGACTGATTTGCTAAGCGTTCTTGGAGAACATTTTACTTAGCACCTGGTGATAAGTGCTTAGTATTCATGTTTTGCCAAAGTTCTCATGGTAGACAAGTCCAAAAAAGTTTTGGACATAATGAGATGATCTTCCAGTACCTAAGGAAATTTAATGTTGGAAATTTACATCCCAATTTGTTTAAGCATTACCTTAAGCCTTAGTGTGAGTTTTTGGAATATAATTAGACATTTAAATGTATGAAGTTATAATAGCTAATGTTATTATCTAGTAATTATATCTTGTATACAATGCTTTCACCCTAAAATATTATTTATAGAAAGAACAAAGTAAAATATTTCCAATGTGTAAGTATTGTGCAAATATATTAATTTCACTACATTTAATGATTAGTTGTGTTGAAATTGAGGTTGCAGTCAGATTTTTCTTTCTGAAATGAATCTGCATGTAATGCTTTATTTCAGTGTAATGTGAAAATATGTCCAAAATGTAGGATAACTTTGGAATAGTCATCCAGTTTCAGAAAAAGCAAACGAGAATCACTTTATTTTAAAGCAGAGAAAAAGCAAAATGTAGCATGTCTGTATTAGTCAAGAGAGTACTGTAAATGTGAAGACAATGCTGAAGACAGAAACCAGAATATTCGCTTCAAATTCAAATTTAGGAATGGAACAGTGTCCCAAGAGGAGAGGGTGAAGATGGGCAGGTGAGTTCTGCTCCAGGAGGTTTCAGCTAGGCCAGAAAGCTGCCCCTTTACTTGCTCAGCTTTATAAGTGAGCCTGAATCTGAGTTGATAGAAAACATCTTGACCAGATGAAGAGTGTTCCTCTTAATTTCCCTCAGTTATGATGTCTCGCACCACCATGAATACTGGCATTGACTATTAAGGAAAATGACTATGAGTTGAAATAAAACGAGCTTATTACCTGACACTTCACCATCTTCATTACAGAAGATTTATGCTTTCACCAGATTTATTGACCTAAAGAAATAAAAGCCAAAGATGGTCTTTACTCAGTGAAAACACTTTTGTGGAGATTTATATTAGAAAAAGACTTCATCAATCTCTGATTGATTATTTATTAAGAGCATGGACTTATTCAACTATTTATTTCTAATATTTTAACCTTTTTTCTTTCTCCACTAAATTTAATTAATTATAAAATGCTATCGAAGATTATGTAATTGAATATGAACCTTAAAAAGAAATATTTTTTTTTTCAGAAAAAAAATATGAAGAATTTCATACCCACAAGCTTAAAAATAATAATTATCATTTTTAAAAATATTTGACCATCTACTATTGCTTCCTCAAGGCAACTGTTGGTAAAAATTATCACACAGCTGAATAAATTTAAGGCCAGTTATATCACCTCTAATTATAGAAGCTGAACTCTTAATAGGAGTAGAAGGATGAAATTAAGAAAATTTTGGCCAAATATTGAGAGTGAAATCTATTATGCCATGCCATCATTTCTAAGAGTACATATTATTTTAACCTCTCTACCCCACAAGTCATGCTGATTACAAGATAAAGGCAATTCATGGAGTTGGACTTTAGACATATCTTACTGAAAAAGACTGTGTGCATTCCAAGTTAACCTTTCTGTGATGGCTTCTATTTTCTTCTTTTTTTACAACATCCACTTTCCAAGCATTCTAAAGCCCTGAATAAGAAATATGTCAGTCTGCTGAGGAAACAAACTACTCTTATTTTTTAACTCTATTTGAAAAAACATTCTTCCAGATATTATAGTATTTTCAGATATAAATCAATGTGTGACTAAAAAGATTTGACATAAAGCAGCGATTTCTCAACATTCTCTACATTCTGCCTCTTTGGAAATTAATAGGAAAAAAAATCTTAAACATACTCAGGGATGAAGATGGCCAGATAATATGACACTGCAGTACCAATTGTTCACATATCTTTTCCCTGATAGTTTAGAACTAATGACACAGTGCATTAATCTTTCACCATACCGGTAATCAACTTTCTTGAGCAATGAAGAAATAAGAAAAAAATGAATTACTGTTTGATTTGGGGAGTATGGCTTCACCAATGGTGATCAGAGGTGATTTCTTGGATCTACTGCCTACACAGCACAATACATGTGGGATATATATATGAACAGCTGTGCTAAATTTCCTATGTTCTTCCTCTTACGTGATCAGCCTTCAGTCTGGCAGGTGACGATGAGGAAGCAATCCAGTAGTGTCTCTAATCATTATGAGCAATACCAATCTTGTCAATTAATTTCACACAAAGCTGTATGTGACCAGTAATAACTCTTACAAAAGTCTATTCTTGCTGAATGTAAGCAGATTATTTTGGGAAGGACAATCTCTAGGACATACTCAACTCTTTCTTTTATCCAGCCATCAAGAGGTAGATGAATATGAATAGGACAGAATTAATGATGAACTTGTAGTAAGTGACTTCAGATATTTATTCTTCAGAGATTCACCAGAGGAAAGACACACATCTTTAAATTTGTAGAAGTACTGGTTATAAAGGGATTCATAAATAAAATGCTAAGAGAGACCTGAGGAAAAAAGCAAGAAAATTTTATCAGAGAATTCAGTACAAATGCAAGATCAGAGTTATATGATACATTGCCTCTCTTGCAATGATATTTCTTCACCACTGAGATACATAATTTAGAGGCTGTATTCATTATGTGATTTTTAATACTGATGCTTGTATGCATCTGTGGAAGAGTGGTCATATGGATCAGACAACTAAGCCCAGCCTCTGTTTTCCTGCCAGCAGGAAATGTTCAGAGATCAGAATGCAGAAAGTGATTTTTTCCCCCATAATTTTCCCCAAGTCTTCTGTGATGCATAGCTTTGAATGCTTGAGCCAGAAGTGAAAGGGAGAGTGATTGGATTGATGTTTATCATCTCTTCTTTCCATCTCCTTCATGGCAGGCTGAACTAATCCCAGCCATTCCATCTACTCTGACTACACACTTACCAATAAGTTGTTTTGTTTTACTGCTTTGAATTTCCTTACTAAAATTTCTCTTTATAGCCCAAAAAATTGAGTGAAAAGAAACAAGCAAGATCTATCTTTGGATAAATGAGAAAAAGAACTCTCAAACCATGACCTTTAGTATAATGTACTATGTTTAGTTCATATTCTCTATTTTTGTAGAACTAACTTTCACAAAGTCCTTGAATTAGAAATTACTTATTCAATCAATAGTTGTCAGCTCTCAGCAATTACCTGTAGAATCTTTTCTGAACTAGAAATCCTTAGACAGTCATGTTATATAATTCTACTTTATAATGTCAATTGTTAATTCAATATGAATATCTAGCAGGTATATTGGTGTGTTATTTTTCTCTGTTAAAAGTATAGAGAAGATATATATGGTGAAATCATTGGGAATGATTTATGTTCAAGCTAACTTGTTATTATGTAAGAATGGTTTTGCTATTTTCAACCTTAGTAAAGGGTGTGATATAATTTATCAACCTAACACTTCCCAAAGCATGCCTGGAGAAAGCGGCTCTGGGTGGTACATTTTCTGATCTTTGAAAAACAAAATTATCTTAGCCAATAATATATTAAAAGCTTTTTGTCATGTACTGTTCCTATGACTCTTAGGTGACCTATTATATGGGATATTTTTTTCATCCTTGATGAGCCGTTTCACCTTCTATGCTCTCTGAGTAAAAAGTGCTTGTACAGAGGTGTTAAGAAAGGTAAAAGGCTCCGCTTCCAAAGTAGGGCTTTGAAGCTAGGTCTTTGACAGCAGTGATGTATTGTATGTATATGTAATGTTCTAAAAAGATGCTAACTTACTCAGGACTCTGAAAACTGTCTTATCCCAAAGGATAAGCCTGCTAATCCTCTTTCTCCGCAGTTCATATCTCCTACACACAGGTTTGATGTGGTGGTGGAAGTTAGTACAGTTTTACTCTTTCCAGTGCTCCAGAGATTCAAGCACAGCATGCTGACACTGGGTCTTCCAGGATCTGGATGGCATGCGACTGCGTCACACCAGAGAGCTGAGTCCCTTATATACATTTAGATTTTTGTTTGACATTCTCTCCAGCATTTCCTGTTTGACTATTTCTATTAGAACATTTTGAAGGTAGCATAAGAATGATATAATATGAAATTATAAGTGATAGATCACCATAAAATGTTTTCTGAAATCCAGGGGATGAAGTGGTCTTCTGAAAAGTCACGATTATGGAAATAATGTCATTTAGTATACAAAGAAGGCTGTTTTAAGATATACAAAATATCAAATTTTCACATCTTGACAAACTTCACAAAATTGTTGGGGTTGGTTCAAAACTCCATTTAGCTGCTATGTATTTTCCCCCTTTATTTCCTTTTCTATCATTTTTGATTACCAAGATTTGATGAATTGTTGTCACAAAAACCTAAGTAGTGGCCAGTTGAATCAACTTGCTTTTTCTGTCAAGAATGTCTCAGCAGTAACTTTCATTCCTTCTTTGAAAGATTTCTCTTCAAGTCAGACAGAAAGCATTATTTTATAAAGAAGTGCCTTGCTACTTTATAGCTCAATTTTCCAATGCTTCTGGAGAGAGACAGAAAGACTTAGGAGTTGAAGGCCAAATGGCACCCTCCAGGAGGCACTCCGCTCAGCAGAGGATTGAATCGTTAGATATGGTGCTTTTTATAGTGCGTATACAGAAAAAAAAAATTAGCTTTGAACTCTGTTTTGTGAATCTGTACAATGCCCCACTTCCTGGTAATCCTTTTTCAAGTACTGTATTTCCTATGCTGTAATCGAGGGTTGGGCTGGGTTGTTTTCCAACCTGTTTCTGTAAATATTATCAAAGACTGATATTGTGAGATGTAATATTAAATATAGTTTCCTTAGGTAGTTTCATAAGGATAGGATTTATTCTTTTATCTGTTGAGGAGTCACTTTCTGAGATAGAATGAACACTGCATTTTTTTTTTGTCTTTGTTTTCCAAAACATCTGTAAACCTTGCTATATTTTTTATTATTAGAATGTGGATCAGAAGAATGAGTGGCAAAGGGGAGAAGAACTGCCATTTACTCAGGTGGGCTGTGAGTATTATGGCCTGGAGCTAAAGTAACATAACAAAACGATGTGAAATAAAAGAGTATGGTGAATGATGTGTAAATAGTTGGGAAAGTTATATCAAGACCACCTGATGTGCTGGGAATGGAAATTAGTGGAATGTGAGTTTCAATGGCTAAGAAAAATGAGGAAGAAGTGCAAGGAGAGCAATTACTGAAAACATGTTCAGAAGGTTACACATTCTTGTTGAAGATAAAAGGAGTGAAGAGAGAGCCTGGGCAGCAGTAAACCCTCAACCACAGGAGCAAAGGGAACAAGAGGGAAGTCAGATGTAGAGTGGAGGTAAGCAAGATGAAAGCAGGGAAACTCACAAAAAGACTCAGACTCAGACAGTTGTCCAGTGAAACACATATGCTATTAGGCAACCTAAAGATGTTTTGTCTAACTGTTCAGGAACTCAGTGTCAAGGAGCATTCTAGTTTTGCTTGCAGAGTCCTTTACGTGTCAATTTACCTTTCCCAGATGTATGCATCATTGATGCCTATGGGCCACTGGGAGTTTTATTCCATAAATTTGTGGAAATTTATAGTGTTGGGAACGTTAATTTTTTGTATAGTGATGACATAAGGCAGGAAGGAAAGAAGCACTGTTATAACTGAGAACATGGTCGAGAACATTTGAAATGTGGGTGAAGGGCACAGAAAACAATGCACTGAAATAGAATAAACCACTAGAAATAAGATCCAGAAAATATTAAAATAATCAAATAAAAAGTTAATCTTAATTATGCTACCAAAATACTACCAAAAAGATTGCATGAATTTATATATGAGAAAAAACAGTTCCAATTTTTAAAAAAATTTCAATTAAAAATTGTAAAATATTTTTCATTATGTTTTGTAATAAAATATTGAAATTTTGAACTATTATGTGAAAGAAGTATTGAAGGCTACTTTGGGGAATAAAATCTAAACATTTTTGATAGAAAATTGGAACATTTAATTTTAACTCCAGAATCCTTTTAAAATAGATTGTTAAATGACTGCCTCTAAAATCAATGCAGCTTCATTTTAATTTCTTCAAAATCATGTTTTTGAAATAATTTTATCTTAATACAGTTTTGTTTCTGTTTCATAGTTATCTTGTTTCCATCAAAATCTATTTTCATGATTTCTATTTTATTTTTTATTTTGCTGTGGTTAAAACTGCTTTTATTCCTGTGATCAAGGTTTTTAGTACTTTGTTTATCTTAGTTTCTTTTTTTGAAAGTGTCTCTTGATATTGTAATGAAGGATACTGGAGAGGAAAATTAGACAAGCATTCAGAATACTTGTAAAAATAACAAAGTTTACGTTTATTTTGAGTTATTAGAATAAGGTAGGTAGGAAATTTGGTCTTGTTGTTTGTTCCTTGTTTTCTTTCATTTCCCATTTCCCAGAGTAACATGTAAAGATGCCACCCAGTGACTGAGACATATCAGATGTGACTAAGAAATTGCGATATTCAAAAATAAATAGTGTCCATTTGCAAGACCAGCTATTTTATTAATCATAGATATGATTCTAGCCTTAGTTTGGAGAGTAAAGGAAATTACTTGCTCTTGCTTAGAGCAAGCATGTGAAGATACAATTCTGGGCCTGTCTAGAGTTGTTGAATATGTCATACTTGATAATATATTTTGTGGACACCAGCAGACATTCAGTCAAGAAGACTATGTTGCACAATCACTATTATTCTGCTCCTTTCCTGCTTACTGCCAAACAGATGTTTTTAAAACATTGGGTTTTTTTTTTGCATTATATCAAGTATTGTTCTCATAGAGGTTTCATGGGCTGTAAGCTGTAGAAATCTATTTCTCCTTCAATAAATTCCATAAATAATATTGGGTCAGAATATCACACTATAAATCAAGAGAGATTTCCTAAATTGAAAATAGTATAAAGGGCTTTCATTTCTTAGCATCCCACGTATTTCATCATTTATTCATATTACATCAAGTTACAGCTGCAATGGTACATTATACAAAAGCACTGGACCATTAGGGAGAATAAAAGTAAACACAAAATACAGTTGCAGTAGGCCTACTCAACAGCTTCAATTTAAGTGAGCAAAAATCAGAAAGGAAAGTTTCCATGCTTTGACAACAGTTCTTCATTTTCAGCTCTTACCTGGGACTCCGTGACCACAGGAGGGTAAACTTCTGAAGGTAATTATGTCTTCTTTCACTCCACTTTTTTTTTCATCCTCTTACTGTGCTGTAATTCATGAATGAAGAATTCAGTGTGATAAACAAAAGACCATGTTTAAACATGCACCCTCTTCTTAAAACATAATAATTCAAATAATTCAACTGGGTTCATTTCCTTCAGAAACTGGATTTTTTTTGCAATATAGCAAAATATATCAAACATTGTATTCAACGGGATTATGCTCCATTAGATCAATTAAGTGAATATAACTCAGTACAAACAAGACAGAATAGATAAATATTGAAAAGTGATGAGCTGTTACTTTTTTAGTTTGTATTAGGCAAAATTGCATTTTCTGAATTGTCAAGTTTAACACAGTAAGGCAAAGACATTTAAAGATGCCTTTCATATGCATCCTACAGATTTATTTGGCTGGACAGGTCAACAACAAAAAAAGCTCAATATATGCCATGCATAGTGCACATATTCCCACAGGCATGTGCTCAATGCCATATTCTCACTGTATTTGTTAACAACTAAAATTCCAATGGCACTAATATGAATGTTGTCTGTTTCTTAAACAATCAATTTTAGCATCATATTTCTCCTCTCTGTTGTCCTCTGTCTACAAGTTCAGGAGCTCCAATTTGACGAATCTACACTCCTACCTTTATACTAGAACACTTGGGATGATAAAACTATGCTACCTGTAGCAAGGATCAGGAGGAAATGTCACAGCACTGCTTTGGCTTATCAGTCCTTCCTGATTTTCCAGTCACTTCTCTCAGAATCCATAGTGAAAATCACCAAGAAACAGGCTTGGATTTTGTTTGTTTTGGTTTGTTTGTTTGTGTGTTTTCTTTCAGTTCAGTTCTTCACAGTATCATTCCTTTCCACAGACAACACTGAAGCATATTACTGGAAACTGTTTACAGTGTATCATCACATGAATTGAAGCTGAAGGAGCTAGAGTCAAACACTTCAGAACTTTTCAGGCAGGTTACATATTTTTTTTTCTTCAGGATTGGAAATGATTGAATGTTTGATTATATTATTTTCTATCTACCCATGAAATTGCTACTTTCTAAACACTGTGATAGAATCACAGAATCATAGAATGGTTTGGATTGGAAAGAACCTTTAAGATCATCTAGTTCCAATCCCTCTAGACCAGGTTGCTCTAAGTCCCATTCAGCCTGGCCTTTAATGCTTCCAGGGAGGAGGCATTCACAACCTCACTGGGCACCCTGTTCCATTGTCTCACCAATCAACAGTTACCAATTATTCGTGTTAATAAGAACTACCCACATTTCCACTACCAAGTAAAGCAAGAGTGAATGGTATCACGTTGCACAAATAATTTGATCCAAGATATATATCCCTCTAATCTATGAAAAATTATCTATGAAAGCGTAAATATAAATCATAACTCACCACAAGGAAAACACCTTTTTTTAATCATAAAGCAAATACAAATATATATACATATTTCCGGAGAGGTCTGGACAATTGGAAAGGTGGGCAATCACCAATCACTTGAAGTTTAACAATAGCAAGTGCTGGATTCTGCACCTGGGAAGAGGCAACCCTGTCTATATATGCAGATTAGGGGAAGAGAGGCTGGAGAGCTGCCCCACTGAAAGGGATGTGTGGTCCTGATGGACAGCAAGTTGACCATGGGTCAGCAGTGTGCCCAGGCAGACATGAAGACCAACTGTATCCCGGGGTGCATCAAGCACGGCATTTCTACGAAGATGAGGGAAGTGATTGTCCCACTCTGCACTGTGCTGTTGCAACCTCATCTTGAGTACTGTGTGCAGTTTGGGGCACCATAATATAAGAAAGAAATTATTAGAGAATGTCCAAAGGAAGGCTACAAAAATGGTGAAAGGTCTTGAGGAGATGACATAAGAGGACTGTCTGAAGTCCCTTGGTTTGTTCAGCCTAGAGAAGATTGAAGGGACATCTAGTCACGGCCTACAGCTTTCTCATGTGGGGACACGAGGGGCAAGTATTGATTGCTCTCTTTCATGATCAGTGATAGAACCTTAGAGAATGGCATGAAGCTGTGTCAGGGGAGGTTCAGGTTGGATACAAAGAAAAGGTTCTTCACTGAGAGAATGGTCAGGCACTGGAGCAGACTCCCCAGGAGAGTGGTCATGACACTGAGCTTGCCAGAGTTCAAGAAGTATCTCGACAATGCTCTCAGTTATATGCTCTGATTTTTGGGTGGTCCTGTTTGGAGCCAGGAGCTGGACTCAGTGATCCTTATGGGTCCCTTCCAACTTGAGATATTTTATGATTCTATATATACATATTGTTGATAAATTGGTGATTCAGAAATCTGACAAGGAAATATGAATTTCAAATTAACCATATGATGACAAAACAGTAGTGTTTACATCAACCTAACAATTCAACAGTTAGGTGTACCCGAATATTATTGGACCAGAGACTATGCTGGAACCAAGTGTGGTGATCCAGATCTCTTTTCTCTCTCTCTCTCTCTTTTTTTTTTTTATTGAGTTATATTAGAATGTAATGCAAGACATATCACACAGTTTATTGTCAGTGAGATATATAGATATACTCTACATCTTGTATTAAGTATCATAGTGGGATACAAATAAACATTCAACCAATCATTTGGTGCCATTTCACCTTAATTTAGCCCAACATAATTTCAAACCTTCAGCAACACTGATTTGATCAGATCATGACAGTTACAGCTTCTTGAATTATTATTTTCTTACTCTTTTCAATTCAGTAGGTAAGAATACTGAAGTCTGAAATTTTCAAGCTCAATTTGACAATGCACACTGGGTGGAGTTTATTCTCTCTGTTTACTAGTGTCGACCAAGTTTCAATCACATGCTGAGCAGATGCTTTACTAATGCTTTGCACAGTGGTTAATCAAATATTTATGCAGCACATGAAGGAAATATACTTACATTTCACTGCAGATGATTGAGTAAGTTCTATACCATTTCCCCAGTGAACACAGTCACTTCCAAACACTATCAATTATTCATGTCCTAATTTGCAAATATTGCAAGGAATTCTTATCTGGCAATGCTGCTAGTCCCATAGCCAAGGAGAAGGAATGAAATAATTCCTTCCATGTATAGCAGATATATGATAATGAGTTTTCTGTTCTCTCAATATTGTATGTTCAGTGCCAACTCCTGGCTAATCTAGAAATCAATGGTAATATAAACATATATAATTTTTCTTCTTTACAGCTGAAACATTCTGATACTTTTTGCACTCTGGTTATTTGAAATGCATGGGTGGTTTAATCCTAAATAAGATGGAAAAGTCATGGGAAAGTAATATATAGTACAAAGTATATGTTAAAATGTATGCTTTGTCTTGCCTCTGACCTCTAAAACATGAATCAGAAGCATTTTGAGAAATTTGAAATTGATAGATAAAAAAGTAAAGGTCCTGATTTTGCAGACTCCTTGTTTAGGTATTCCTTACTCATGCAAACAGTTTCATTTTAATTTTGCTGGAGTAGGCACTAATACATAGTGTACAATTTATTACTATTCAATTTGTTCTTTTTGTTGTGACAAGAAATATGTTTGATTTTATTCTTAGGCAAAGCATTGTATATTAACTGGAATTCTTTAAATAATTATGATTAGTGTGGTTAACTGATACATAGTACTATGTCTATAAGCCAAATATTTTCTTTTTTTTTTTTAAAAAAAAAAGAAGAAGGTATTACTTATTAAATCTGAGCTAGAATCAAGCTACGAGGGATGCAGACATACTGGAGGAGAGGATTAAAATACAAAGTGGTCTTGAGAAGCTGGATAAGTTATCAGGAAAAAAAAAAAAGCTGTTCACTAAGGAGAAACACCAGTTTTTTACAAACAACCACATCCGAAAGAGAAATAATTAAATTATACCGGTCATGAATGATAAGGGTTATATTATGATAAACAGCGATACTGTCAATATGTAAGGCAGTCTTTCTTCTCAAAACATTACTGATATAGCTGCAGTTTGAACAGTTTGTTCAAGTTTTGGCACTCAGTGCTGTAAGGCATTGAGAGAATATTGAGAAGATGAGAAGAATCAACTATGGTTTTACATATACAACAGACTGAAGAAATTGCTATTTAGAGATGAGAGCCTGGTGGTTACAGTTCCAACTATGTAGAAAACAGCTGTATGGGGAAAGGGAATGTCCAACTATGACACATAAGAAAGTAAAGGGCTTCAGCTGTAACAAGTCAAGTTTATAGTTGACATTAGGAAAACTTTCTGCAACAGAATACTATGAATGTTAAGAAATGTGGAAACAGGAGTTTTTATGAACAACTTTGATTAACTCCTTCTAAAAGTGGCTTATGGAGAGCTGATCTCAGCTTTAGCTAGAGGATTAATCTCATCTCTTCACAAATCTTTCCAGCCTTGCAATCCCATATTTCCTTCTCTTTCCCTCTCTTCAAATTTTATTTCTACAGCTGGAGGCTTCTTATGCACGAAGATCAATAGTGAAGACTCTCCTGATGTTTTGATTTTCAGAAAACAATGTCATGAATTGTCAGTATCATGAAGTGGTTTATAATTAGACTTTTTTTTTATGTGTGTATGAAAATATGTGCTTTTAGATAGCTCAGAAATGAAAAGAATTAGTATCTTAGAAACTGAAGGAATGAGGATAAATGAGGTGCTATCTGGATGTCAACTTTGACAATCAGCATGATCGGTGATGCAGAATAAAAATTGTTCAGAAAAATGTTATAAAGTACTTTGATATAGTTATATATCATCACTATCTGTAGCAATGATGATGCTACAGTACAAAGAAAAATAATAACTAATCAATCTACAGATTTAAATCACTGACAAATTATCAATTCTCCATGTGTTTCCTCACAGAAAATACAATAATATTTATCACATGAAAATTAAAAATACATGTTGCTATGCCTGAAACCTTCATCTTGTATTGAAAAATATATCACTATATACATTTTTATCACTTTTCACAGATAAAATGAAACAAACTGAAAGAGCAGTTCACCAGTTTCTTACTAATAGCAGTATTTTCTCACTGATCTGATAAGATGGGAAATTTGAAGTTTTTTTCTCACAGATGGAATATTTGCTGAAGAATACAACATACATTTCCAATGGCAACTCACCTGAAAAAACAACAACAACAAAAAAAAACCTCTTAGCTGTTTGTCCATGTTCTGATAGAAATAATTTAAAATGACAAACTGAATAACAGTATGAAGAGGTCTCTGTGAGAACACTGACATTTAACACAGTCTGTTGAAGCATGGATATTTACAGTACATTAATTATAGTGTGTCTCTTCTTGGTTGATGAATGTTCTTGCTGGCTAACAGTTTGCTTTATCTGACATTTTTATCATTTGTGAACTTAAGTAAAGAACGTAATCTAAAATATACATCTCTGCTACTGCATTACTCTATTTTAATTTATTATATTATTTGTCAAGATGGATAAAAATTGAGTCATATTCTCCCACTCATACATTTTGAAACAAAATGTCACACTGCTTCTGCGTAGAAATACCTTTGAGTTTGTTCCTGATGGGAAATTTTAGAACTCTATCCAGAAACAAAAGTGGATATTAAAACTTCTAAATAGAAATTCCATGTTCTCATCTTAAACCATGAAATATTAATTTATTTATAGCATAGGTAATGTTCTTTATCTTATATTTATAGAAGCTAGCAACATGACCTAATCGAAATAAACAAACAAAACAAGAAAAAACAAAAGCAAACAAAAAAAACACAAATTTTTTATATGAGTTACTTTTCAGTCAAAAGATATTTCCTACTAAAAGCAAACAAACAAAAAAAAAAAAAGAAAAAGAAATACAAGAACAACCTGTACCATACGATTCTTTTGTATAGTAAAATCTTTTCTCCTTTTACTGTTTACACTCTCAGTTATTCTACGTAAATAAAACTACTTCTGTGACAAAGAAACATAAAAAAAAATGAGAAAAATGGAACAGAAGTTGACAAATGGTTTGAAAGGGAAAAAGATATTGGTGTAAAAAAAATAAGATTTCTGTGACTTTTTTTTATTCCAATTGAGAACCTATGCTCATGTTTAAAACATCTTAAATTAAATGTGTGAATATGAATTCAGGATATACAGAGGACAATCACTCCTGGAATTAAAGTTTATTTCTAAGAGAGAGAATTCTTTGCTCCCGCGAAATAGTGGTCAGGATGGTTTTAAGAGAAAGGTTGATATGCCACAAAGTTTTAAAGTAGAATTGATATGGGAAATGATAGAATTGATATGGGAAAGAAAGTAAAGAAAAATGACAAAAATTTAGGAACTGTGATGTGAAAATAAGTTTAAGAAATACTTTGCAGATACAGTATAACCACAAATGTTCTTATACGGTGGCATAAAACATCTCTGTCAGTAAACTACAGACAGTGTCAAAAGGGCCTTGAGATGATAATTAACAATTTGAACATTATTTTAATTAGCATGTATTAAATTACCATATAATTAACATTTCAACCAAAAAATCATATTTCATAGAATTAAAGGCAGGCACCCAGAGGATTATAAATGATGCACTGAAGCTACAGTGGCATGTGAAAAAAAAAAAAAAACAATTGAGCTTAGCTCCCTTCTAGAAAGATTTATAATCATTACACATGTATTATTATATAAAGAGGTCTACATTGTGCATTTTTCATTTTTTAGAACATATTCATTCTGTTCAAAGATAGCTGCTGTTAGAAATCAAGAAAAATAATAACATTTAGATTCATAGAAGTTTAAAGGAAAATTTTGCTTATTCTGATTGAGATTAGTTTGAACGTAGAAAATTTGGGGTTTTTTTTGCAAGCTTTTAAGACAATTTCATTTTGTCCTTTTTGGTGGGGGAATTATTTCATGCAAGACTGCCATCTCTGAAAAATATAAAAAGCCATGTTTCTCACATCTTGTTCAAAGGTGAATACAAGCTCATTGTAATGGGGTATAAATATGCACTGTTGTTAAAAAAAAAAAGACTACATTTAAACAAGTTTAGCAAAATTAATTTTAGAAGATAGCTCAATAGAAGAAGATACAAATTTACTTTAAAATATAACTTTGTGCTTTCCATCTTACATCTCCATTTCAGATCCATGTGTTCCTCATTAGTATGCACCTATAAAATCTTCATGGAGAAGTACATGCAAAAGGGATAAATATGAGATCAGAATGGCAAACCTTAAAATTTACATTAAGAAATGCCTTTTTCATAGGATACCTTTCATTTCATTTCATTTCATTCAGTCAAACCAGGAAAGAAAACGCAGAGGCTGGAACTTCACTGAGATTTTCTAACGTTTCAGTCTCTCCCTTGATGGCCTTCTCCTGCAAACAGGAAACCATAAGGTAAGTTCAGAAAGTTGTTCCTGAAATTCATTTTTAATTTACTTTCTCAAGAAGAAATCAGTGCATTATTTTCTAATTCAAGTTCTCAAATTAACAAAACCAATGATTTAATACTTCACGGTGAGCAGAGTATATAAGCTTTTCTCATATTAGTTCGCACCCTCACTAATCAGAAACAACAATTAAGTCAATGAACTTTTTGTGCAGTCCTCACTATCAGTGAATACAGAAAAATCTGACCAAGAAAATTGATATTTTTCTTTGCCAAATAACATCAGATAGAAATATGTATAAAGAAATAGTAAGAAATACAATAGGAGAAGCTGCTAATTGAATGAATTTTTATACTGCTTTCTTTGATAAATGCAAAGGATCTCAGCAGTACTTGCATTCTTGTTATAATTTTTTTTTGTGAATAATTCTACTAGTCTACAGAATATAACTTCAGAATAAGTTCTGACAGTAGGAGTTAAAAAACTATGCTATGACTTGAGTTGAATATTTCTTTTGTATTCTCTTTACCAAAGGAAAAAACCAATCAACAACAACAACAAAACCCACAATTTTTGGCATAGTAGAAATGAACAAGAAGAGTATTTTCAACATGATTCCAAGACTGACTTTATAACCAGTGTTGTATATGATCCATAGATATCAGGATCTGGGAGTTTATTCTGGCAGCATCTCTTGGACTTTCTGGTAATCAGTGTCTCAATCTTTGTAGCCAGTGTAACAAAGAAGACAATTAATGTCTACCTGATAAAATTTCTAGTTCAGCTTCACCATGCAAATCATTGAACAATGGTTTCACTTGTTTCGGTCATTAGTAGACCAAGCAAATTAGCTGAATCTTCATTTGACCACATAGAGTAAGAAATGTTTTGTTTTCACACCAGTTTCAGTTATTCTGTAATTGATGGATACAATGAACTTATACAAACAGAAAAATAAAAACGATACAGTTGTATCTTATGACAATTTTATTTGACAATATTTTTACTTTCTTTCTCAAGAAAATATTAAGAAATACAAAAGATATTCTATTTCATTAATTACATCTAATAATTTAATTTGTTCAGGGCAGAACAAATTTTAGAACTCCTTCTACACAATGTAACAGTTTAACGAAGACCTAAGTGGCCAAGGAGTGTAAATGGAACTCTCTCACAGTCTGTTGCTTTTGTTTTCCTTCAGTCACTTCTTTGTGATCACTATTCCTTACCAACTGTGGTGTGAAACTGTTCACCATAAAATTGTTATTGTCTATTGAGAGGAATTTTTCTCCAGCTCAAAATGTATTTTACACTCTTTCTTTCACTTCATTTGCTCACGGTGTCTTTCTCTCTGTTGCCTTATTGAAGATAATGTTAATAAACAGCTCATACTTTCACTGCTCCCCTGAGTACCATGTTTCACTACACACTGATGTTTGAATTTTCTATATACTTACTTTACAAATTATTTTAGCATATGCTTAGTAGTTCCTGAAAAAGATGAAGACCTATTTCCATATCAAATCACCATTACCTTCCTCTTCACCTTCAATTCAGTTAGTCCCTAATATGTAATTGAAATCTCCTCAGACAAAAGGAGAATGATTTTGAAAGTTAGTGCTAAATCAGGCAAATTAATTCTGAATTGCAAAACAGTGGATACATATTCTCATTAGCAGTTTTAACTTACTTAGTAAATGGCATAAGTCCAGAAAAAAAAAAAAAGTTAAGACTAAAAATTTATCCTACTGTAATACAGGCAATTTACAAGAGCTTTTGTTCCCTCCTTTCCATACTCCCCACTCAAGCATTTAAGAATTCAATAGCTAAGAATATCCTGCTACAGTACAAAAATATGATAAGTCAAATACTTCAGCTTCTAAGAACTTCCAGCTAAAAGAAAAGCTTTAGAAATCCAGAGCAATGTTCTGCAGAAGCTTCTCTAAATCAGCCATTATTGAGAAATCCCTGCTTGTTTAGAAAGATTAAGGAGAGGAGAGGCTAGCTAGGAGAATTTATGTTAGGGTCAATAAGGCCAGAATCTTATACAGCTTTGAAGTACCATAGAGAGCTGAAAGGTCATAAGCTTACAGAGTAAGCACTTAAAGAGCTAACCACCAGGTTGCTGAGAAAATGATATGGATGTTTTCTGTTTCAAAGTCCATGAAGAAGTCTTTAGCAATTTTTTTTTTTGACTAAGCATCATAACAGAGATCAATGGCTAGAGGGAGGCAAATATTGATATTAGGACATTTTATACCTTAAGTTCAAAAAGAGTCATTCTTTTTGTCCTTTGGATCACCAAATTTTCTTCTGGAAATAAATAATCCTTTGGTGTGCTCTTCAGCCTGGTGCTATACACACTTTCTATATAGTTACCTCACAGTGCACAAATAGATGATCTAGGCTTTGCTTATTATGCTTGTGATTATGTGAAAACAGATTATTGTGTAGGCTGTAGATGTACTTTAGATTTTTGTTCTGAGTTTGGGATTAATCATTTAAACCTGGCAAATATATGGCAAGCGTACTTTTTTCAAAGGTGTATATAAGTTCATGTAAATACATTCAGGAACCAACCCAGCCACACCATCAAAAGGTTAATGGATTTTATTTCTATATACTGATTGAAGTGTAGTTTTTTCCTAACCTGGAGAACTCACACATTGTCATAAAACCAACTGCATTAGCTGACAAGTTTCCAAAGTGCGGCTGCTCATTTTAACTGGTCCCAGCATGCTGTGTGAATTGCTTATGTCGCTGTTCCACTGCAATCAAGGGATCCTGCCATTAGGTGAGATAGACTGTAAACTGTAGAATATTCCAAGTTGGAAAGGACCTTCAAGGATCATCAAATCCAAGTCCTGGCTCCACAAAAGATCACTCAAAAATTAAAGCCCAGTGTCTGAGAGAATTGTCCAAATGCTTCTTGAATTCTGGCAGCCTGAGGCTGCAACCACTTCCCTGGGGAGCCTGTTTCAGAGCCCAACAACTCTCTGGTGAAGAATCTTTTCCCAATGCCCAGCCTGACCCTCCCCTGACACAGCTCCATGCCTTTCCCTCGGGCCCTGTCACTGTCACAGAGAGTAGAGTTCAGCTGTGAGGCCTCCCCTCAGCCTCCTCTCTCTGGGCTGAAAAAAGCAAGAGACCTCAGATGTCTTGCCCTCTAGACCCTTCCTCATCTTTGTAGCCCTCCTTTGGATACTTTTTAATAGTTTTAAATCGTTCTCATATTGTGGCACCCAAACCTGCACCCTGTGATCAAGGTGAGGCCACACAGCACAGAGCAGAGTGAGACAACCCCTCCCCTCCCATCTGACAGTACTGGGCTTGGTGCACCCCAGCATACAGTTGTAGCTCAATCTTTTAACACATCTAATTTTTATGGGATTAAGGAGCGTTTGTGCTAAGGATTCCACTGCTGTAATAAAGGAGGAGGTGGTGCTGTGAGGTGGCATGTAGGTGGATCAGGAACCTCTTCAATCAGGAAACTGAAACTGGTAAATGAGGTAGCTTCACAGCTTCGTCTCATTCAGGTGCACAGCCTCCTTGCACTGTAATGAGTCTATTGGTCATTCAAAATGGATGAGCAACACTTGTGAAAACTACAGGCCTCTCTAAATAATTAAATATAATGCAGTGAAATATGCCTAGATTTTAACAAGAGTTTAAATGATTTGTCAGTAAATTAATGCACAAAGATCAACTTAACTTCAGACTCTATAATGAAGGTTTTTGTTTGAATTCAAATTGTCAGTGGTACAGAGGCCTGAGTGTTCACAAATTTTAATTTAATGGACCCTTCCTGTTGCTGTTCTCTTTCCTTAGACTTCCTGGTTGACAAATGAAAATATATATTTTTTTTGCAATTTTGAAAACCAGTTTAGTGGAATCCAATTCATTTGTACTAGCTGTTTAATTTGTAATTTTAGCAATTAATTGTTAGTGTTGCAGTTGGTGAATGATTGTGTTTGGCCAAACAGATATTCTCTCAGGGTCTCAGTCTACAACATTGTAGATCCTGACTAATTTCAGTACCATATGCTATTTGGATAGACCCTCTTAGTATGCTTCAGAAAAAAAAGAAAAGCTTTTTAGAGGATTAAGGGGCAATATCAGATTTAATCAGTGTACAGAGACCCACAGT
This sequence comes from Numida meleagris, assembly GCF_002078875.1. Lineage (NCBI taxonomy): Eukaryota > Metazoa > Chordata > Aves > Galliformes > Numididae > Numida > Numida meleagris. The sequence goes on along the minus strand of NC_034409.1, from coordinate 28,396,017 downwards.
GTGGCATATTAGTACCTAGGCAGCTTCAGTATATACTAAATAGATAAACTATCTCACTTTCACTTCAAGGTGCAATTGCTTATAGTCCTGAAATCCACTTTCATCTGCAATCTTTCTAACTGATCATTCAGTATCTCTACAATCAAATGACACTACATACTAGATTAATTCTGATCTTTGCCTTGTTTTTTCCCAATACTTGCAGTTGTACTTTCATAGGTCCCTGCAGGCCAAGTGTCCCAAGCCCAGGCTGTTTCGTCCTTATGCATTAGCTGCCTGCTCTGATTTCTGCCACTGTCAGGTAGATTGCCTAAAGGGCTGTGTTCTCCTAATTGCGCCATTCAACTGGGCCATTTTTGTTTTTTTCTCAGCAATAGCTCATCTGTCCCTGATTTCTAGCATTATGGACTTGGGAATGTAACAACCCTTTGTGGTTTCACCACTCTATGTCCCACCTATGTTCTGGCTTCATTCTAGGGGCAAGACTGAGCAGTACTGCAGTCTAACTCCCTCACTTCCTGGCAAACTTCTTTCTCAGTCAGTATGTTTCCATGGAGATCAAATTGCGTGAGGACTAGCTGATGTTCTCCAAAGAGAACTGAATTTACATGAAAAAAGACCAGGATCCTGGTGTGTGCAGTCCTGCAGGTAAGGACAAGCTTTGTGGCATTTCATGTATTCATGAATAGCAGTTCATCACAACGTAGCAGTATTTCTTTGGAATTAAGACAGCCTTCATCTGATTTCTCACTGTGTGTCCACCTCTGCACAGTTTTGGTTCCTTGCTGGAAAATGCCACTTACGCAGAAATAAACTTCTCTGTGATGTTGTGATTTTTTTGGTAGTTGTATTGTTCTGATCTTGCATGGCTCCACAGATCTTCCTCACAACTCTGAAATTTTCTCAGCAGTCTGAACAAAAGTTACACAATTAAGACTCATTTTGTTGGGCTTTGCACCCTTGTGCACAGGTATCTGAACCCCTGTGAAGGGAAAAAGGTTACAGAGAAGAATTACAGTAAAATTCTATCCTCTTACATAACAAAATATGTGAATTAAGAATCAAAAGCCACCAAAAATCACTCCACCTTGGCAAAATAATGAATTGGAAACATTATAAGTAATTTTAAGATATATTTTTCTTTTTTAGAATACTTTCTTCCTGATTAAAGTCTTGGACCATTAGCATTAATAGTCTAATTTTGATCTTCGAATCAGTCTCTTAGTTATTTAATGTCTTTTATAATGAATGGGTGGCATTATCTTGAATTTCAGTTAGTTGTCTGAAATGTGATTGACTGATATCTGGGAAAATAGTATTTGTTGTTTATAAATTCTCTACACTTGATGCCAGTAGAGTTCTCCAATGTAGCTACCCACATAAAAACAAATATTGCTCATGATTCGTGTTTGACTATCCAATCAAGTGACCTGATGATTTTCTGGGCAAAGATTAAAATCAAAGTTACTGAAGCTTGCTGTCTGTCCATCCCTCTAACAGAGGTTGCAGGGACTTCTGATCCTCCTGTGTGTCAGTTTCCAGTTCATGATTGCATGGGAGTGGTATGAAGCACTGGGTGTGGTAAAAGCACCGCCATTCAACTTTAAATTGCCTCTGAAAATCTATCAGAGGCTGGATTTAAATTCTTTATCCCATACCCTTCCAATCTCTTTGCCTTAGAGAATTAGTGTGATAGGACTTTGAAAGCAATTCGTTAATGATTGAAAAGTCTCTGTAGGCCAGGAGTTGAAAGGATTAATTTTTCATATGTGTAGGAAAGAAGTTTGGGTAAACAATACGCATTTTTTGAGACTACTGTACTTTTACTATTCAATTTTATTTGCAGTGAAAGCAAATGCCTTTCTCCTAAGTACACAAATAATTATAGTTTGGAAAAATTAGTTGCAACTCCTTCTGAACTTTGAGATATGGTTTCTACATTTGTCCAAAAAACATTCTTGAGTTCCTTGCTAAATGTTTTTCAAATGTCAAAAGCTTTTCACTAAACAAAACCAATAAGTCTTTGAATGAGGAAGAATGGGGGAGAGACGTAATCTGTAGCCTAGCACAGCTCTCATTCTCTGAAACCTGCAAAACAATGCTACTCTGTGTGTGTGCGTGTGCACGTAGGTATGTACATTAATCACTTCCTCAGGTGAAAAGCTTACATTAGCAGCGAGTGCTGACTCACATAGACAGGAAAATCAGAGACTGACACAAAATGGCAAAAATAATGGAGCATTAGATATAATATATTATATATAATATAATTAGATATAAATATACTGGTCACTTAGAAAATTTCTGACAGTTTGGAATATTAGAAGGCCAAAAATCAACAGCACATTCTCCTGTTTGGTCATAAAGTGCTACTACACTCTATCTATGGTTTCTTATTATCTAAAATAATTGCACACTCTTTCGAAATCAGACAGACATTCAAATACTGTGCCATTAAAGAAGATGTGGGAATAACTTATGATCCCCTGCAAAGTTGATAACATTCTTTTAAAAAGTTTAATAAGTAAAACAGCTTGTAAAATCAAGCTTAACATATCTTCATTGTATGACTGAAAACAATACTTATTTATATTTTTCTGTTCACTGGAATGGTTGTCCTAGAATACAAAAAACAGACATATTTTACTGCTGCAGCTAGGAGAACAATTAAATTTCATCCACATTGGTAATAAAATTGGCATTAAACTACCTAGTTATTTTCTTTTGGTTTATCTGATATCAGGTAAATGTTAAGAAGAATGGGCTTCTGGCAGAAGCAAAGTTGTTCATGAGACTTTTGTCTGAACGAATATTCAGCTTCATTGTGACTTAATATTCATCTTGTCATGCCTTTGTAATACATTGCATAAAAATGTTTTAAAATCATTTGCAGAAAAATATAGGACTTTAGATGGCATGAAAAGACAGCTTTTCCTGCCTTATGCTAGTACTAGTTTATGGTGATTTGAAGAGATAATGTCTTGAGGTAGAACTGATATCCTTTTTGAGACAACAATGTTGTGAATGTGCAGGAATGAGAATGGAATGACTAAGGTATTTATGACAAAGGCTTAAATACGAACAAACAAAAAAAAAAGACGAGAGAGAAGTGGGCATCTGTATTTGCCCTGGGCAATTCAGTAAGGGAGGTAACAAGAGACATGGTCCATAGAGTCATAGCATCACAGAATCACCAAGGTTGGAAAAGCCCTCCAAGATCATCCAGTACAACCATCCATCTACCACCAGTATTTCCCCACTAAACCATGTTCCTCACTACAATATCTAAACATTTCTTGAACACCTCCAGGAACGGTGGTTCCACCACCTCTATGGGCAGCCCCTTCCAGCCTGACCAGTCTTTCAGAGATTAAACTTTTCCTAACATCAAACCTGAATCTCCCCTGGCACAGCTTGAGGACATTCGCTCTACTCCTGTCCTTAAGATAGATGGAAGAAAAGGCTAAAACAGTAACAGAATGTCTAGTGATTGCTGATACATCAAGATCCATATACTGTCATTTATATCAATTTCAGCCTCAAAAATCAACTTGTTTTTCTAATTGTTTTGCTTTTGAAAGCCAGAAGATTCTATTTTGTGAGAACAGGCGCTGAAGTAAAACAGACTGGGAAATGTCTTGTGGATCATATCTGAGAGAAAAAGAGGTATAGAATTTCTTCTCCCAGCTCACGACAATATTTGATGAACAAATTATGTACTCTTCCACAAAACCTACAGATTCCTGGCGAGCACTTTCATTTTCATTTCCAAATTCAAAAACTGCTCTTGACAATTCTTTAAAGTAAGTTTTTCTTGGAGCTTATTTTCTCACCGTTCTGTTACCAGCCCATCCTGATTTCACAACATGCAGATTCTTCATCTTACAGAGACTTCTATATATGCATCACACTGTCTTCAAAAAGAGAATGTTGGAGCCATGTTAAAAAGGATGATATTGTGAAAGAATGCACTTGTGATGATCTTGGCCAGACCTTAAAACACATTTTGTCGTTATCATGATCACAGAGTTCATGGAATAATATTAGTAGTGATTATTGAAAGTTTTGCCATCATCTTTAGTATATTTCTTAAGAATTGAGAAACGTCTTAACAAATTGAGAAATATCTGCATCTGGACATATTTGCAAAAGGTATTTTCAGCAAAAATGTATTTAAATGCCACTTAAAACATTTCAAAGCAGAATGCACTGACTTTGAATTTTTTAATATTCATTCTTCACGGTAAATATCATATCAGAACATTAATCAGCTCTGAATGGTATTATGGAGCATCTTAAAGTAACGTATAGCACAGTAACTACAGCAAATTACAGTTATTATGAGCCACATTTTGATTTCAGAACTGGACTATATGTAATCAGATATCATCATTTTTTTTTAGTGCTAAAGAGGAAGCATTTAACTTATTTTTTACAAACAAGGAAGTTTAGAAAACAAAACAATATTCTTAAAGAACTTCAAAGACATCATTTCGCTGTGAAAATTCTTATATAGTCACTGAGAGTCAGAAAACCTATGCCCGATTCTCTAATACTTCATTTTACCTTAGAGCTATCCAGATTAAATATAAGACTTGGCAGAATTTTTTAAAGAAGTTGCTATGCAATATTGGTTATTGACGCTTCATTCATAAAAACGGAATATAGATTTATAAGAAATGAACTGTAGGGAACAAACGTTTGCCACTCCAGTAGAACAGGTATATTAACTAATTATTGTGTAATATGCTGTTCCTAGTCTGCAACCATGACATCTCAAAAATCATCTACTGGAATGGAAATGCCACAGTGATCTGTCTTTTGTTCCAAACTTCTCACTGTTTGTTTTTGTCTTTTGTTATAGAAAAGATTTGAGTATAATAAACAGACTCCTGATTTTTTGAAAAGAGATTTTGTCCTCTCAGAATAAGCCAGAATTCTCATCTGCCGTTCTTTGTGATTTCTTCTTTCTGAGGAGATTTAATTAAATGTTGAAATAAATAAAGAGTATGCCACCTCTAGAGGGTTTCTCTTCTTTGGCATTTGAATGACTAACCTCTCTGTTGCTACAGACTTAAAATAAACCCCAAACCTTTCATTTTCTGAAGAGAAAGTTTATGAAGAAAACTAATTCTAGCCTTCTGTTCCAATTCCTGTGACAGTAGCCCTGTCTCTATGCCTGCCAGGAAATATCTCAGGTGTCAAGAGTCAAAGTATGAATATTAGAAGATGTAAGTTTTCTGTAGACAATAAAGTTCAGAATAATGTTGTGACCTTTCAATTAAATCATGCATAATACGTTTGTTTGCTCATATTCAGTTTATTTTTTCTGCTTCTGTTTAAAAGCTAGAAACTAGGAATACATCTAGTGAAAGAAAAGATATCATAAACTAAAATGTAAAAACTGTTACACTACTGTATAGAACTACCAATTACTGCAAAACATGACTGGGGCTTATATCTCCAAGCAGGTTTTAACATCCTACAATCTACTAGTTAGCATCTACTAGTCAATTTTATTGGCTTTTGCGCTTTGCTGCTAATGGGAAAAGGCTTTCCTCATTCTTTTGTCAAAAGCAATGGTAAACTTATTCCATGCTAAAAGATATACTTAAAATATGTACAGTAATAATAATAAAAAATCCTTTAGGCAGTCTTCGATGTTCTGTAATATTACCATATCCCATTAATAAAGACTACAATAAATCAGACACTGGGGAGAGATACATTGTACTCAACTGTAGGGGTCTACAGTGAAGAATTTTATAACCAAGCTCCCTTCATGATTGGTGAAGAGTGAGGATTTTTGAAGCATAATTCATCAAATGTCTTTAGACACCTACCTTGGGGTGATAGTCATGGTGCCCTGAAAGTGTTTATTTCGCTCTTGCTATGAAGGGAAAGTAGAATGGCTCTTTCAATATAGATAATTACCAACAATAGGTGCCTGCATTTGTCAGATTAATCCTACACACAACTCTGTGGTATCCGATGTATCCATTTGCTGAAATACTTTGGCTAAGTTCAGAGTGCACAATGCTTTCCTACAGGTGGCTGTAGTTTACTACCAAGAAACTATGCACATGTAGGAATATTTCAGTGCTTGACTACGTGGATGTCAAACAGTAAGGCAATGTAGCTGGATGGTGTTCAGACTGCTTAACTCTGGTTCCCACATCTAAATCTCCTGCTAGGGGGTAGTTGTAGTAGCCTTCCATGTCTTTAGGCAGATAGACAAAACCATTCATTCAGATGAAATAATGTTAATAATACCATTATCAGGACAGATGAGATAACCATGTGGCATTGCCACAAGGGCAGTTGATTCCATGAGATGGTTCTTCCCCCACTAAAATGGGCAGTATTTTCTCAGGCTGAATGAAATACATACTCAGATCAATCTGCAAAAATGATGTGTGGTTATTCATTTAAATCTACCTGTCCTGTATTAGTGAGAAGTCCTTTTGAATTTTCATCTTTTTAATTCTTGTTATTCTTGTACCTTTAGAAGCTATCTATTTCAAAGTTTCCTCTTAACAAATATCTTAAAAAGTATCTGTAAAATAGATAGATTCAGTTTTTCCTCAAATCCTCATATACGAAGTATTGGAGAACAAATCTCTAACTTAGCTCAGTTCAATTTAATAAGAGTAATAACCTTTCCTATGAAAGGTGTGCAATCCTTTTCTTCATCTCAGTTGTTTTTCAGTTAAGAATTTTTTAGAATTTTAAAATCCGTACTAGTATTTTAAAATGTTTATCATTACGCACCACTATTCCTCTGTTTCTCAGAAAAATCTGAATGAGTTTTTTGAAAACTTTTGAAAAATTCGTGCCTACACTGAAACAAAGTTTAGCAAATTTCAGATCCAATGATAATTTGATAAGCATAAAAACATAAAATAATTAGATATAACAAAAATTCCTTGATAATTTTAAGTATACTACTTAAAATTACTCTACTATAATTACTACTTAAAACTTACTATACTACTATTGAGAAAAAATGTAATATCAATTCAGTACACATGCATTTTACTTGTCACATTACTTGTCAATGTAATAAATCGGTACTTAAATGGCAGAGAAAAAGTTATTCAAAAAGTACCATGTCATGAGAGCTCAATGAATGACACTGACTACTCACTACACAGATATCCACTAATACTTCCCTTTTAAGTGTTATTATTTAAAACAAATCTCGGTATGCTACTAACTATAGGTTAATTTTTCTCCAATTAAAAAAAAATTCTGTTATAAACGTGCAAAATTCTTGTTGACTTCAGTGGGAGTTAGACAAGATTAAGTCTTTTTTTTCTCATTTTAGAATCATACATAGGAAAAAGTTGGAAAAACATTTACCCAAATCTAACTATTTAAAGGTACTTCCTATTTAGTTATGGGGTTCTCCTAAGCCTACACTGCCATCTTTACCTTTAAGTTAATATTTTACAAGACGTATGCATTCTGAATATCCATCTTCCTACTATATTACAATTATCATTATCTCAACAAGATTTGAGGGACATCTTGCACGTTCCCTATAGTTTTTCTGATTTTCCTAATGCCTTTTTTCTGAAAGTAGTTAGTGATTCACTTGGGTCTAGAAAAATTTATAACACATTTTTTTTTTCCCAGGAATACCACTTCCTGTCAGACTTAGCCCTTTGAGTCTAAATAATTGCAAGACTCACTTGAGCAGGGTCAGGGGAAAACATTTAAATAATCAATTAATTTCATGTCCATTTTGTCATGTAAAAATGCACAATTGATTTAAACAATTTATTTTAACTCGTTTAAAACCAGCAAATGAATTGTGTACAGTCATAACTTTTCTTTCATGTTAGTGGGAAGATGCCTTAAGCTATCTGGTCTTCCGTTGGCTTTTAAGTATTTAATTTTATGGTCATGTTTAATTCCATAAAGCTAGGAAAAAAAGAGTCTAACTTTTAAAAATGTTTTTATTCAGCCAGGCACTACACATATTAACTTCAATCATTTGCCCAATGTGTGCCAGTTTACAAGGTAGCTCAGAAAAATGGTGTAAGACAGAAGAGCACTAAACAATCACCTGTGCCACAGAGTACTCCTGTTTGGTATAGAATTTGTTTTCACTGAAGCAAATGTACAGAGCCATGAGATCAACAGTGAAATTTCAGATATCTTTTGTACACAGGTATCAGTGGTTCCACAACCTCATCACCACAGATTTCTGAATGACCTATCAAAAATCCATCAAAAAATAGTTTTAATGTTTGCCACTCAGATAGAAACATTTTTTTTAATATCTAGATGAAAGAAAAGAGACTTGTGTTTTGTACCAGGCAGTGCTACTCTGTTATGATCCCAGTAAGAAAGACAATTATATTCTGTAAAGTATCATTTAAAATGCTCCAGTGTTGTGTAGAAAAGAAAATCTCTCTAGACAGTTTGTCAGTATTTCTACAGAATAAAAGTCTCTTTCAGATACCAAACTAGGGATTAGCTCAACATTTTAGGAGATCAAAGGAAATATTTGATTTATAGGCTGAAACAAGGAACCTATCAGTGTTGCTCAAGCAAGAGAGTTGTATCAGTCATTTCCCTCTTCCACTTGCAGAATCTCATCCCTGGACTCCAGAGCATCACTGAATTTGTAAGATAAACAGAGAGTGTGGAGTCAGAACCATAGAACAGTAAATCTTTTCTGACTCCTCTGGAGTAGAGGAAGACAGATGAAAGTCACAAATTCCTTCCTTCCTAGAAAAAAACTGAGAAAACAAAACACATTAGCTTCCTGGTCATTTCTTGTTAAGGTCTTCCATTCCAAAATAAAGGTGTACTCCTATGTTTATCCAGTCTTAAGAGAATTTTGTTGTAGTAAATGAGCTGATAGAGATTCTTATCTGTAATCTGACAGTATATCCACCTTCTGCCTGCTTGCCAGGCTAATTTCATTCAAAATATAATCTATTCACATTTTACATTCAAGTAATAGAACAGCATTCATGTATAGTATTATTTCTCATTAGCAAATGCCTCTGATTTCCCATTCCCTCTTGCGTTACCTTTAGCAGCTGAGGAGCCAGCAAGCTGAATATTCAACCTGATGATCATATTCCAAGTATGTTCAGGTTTCATCCCCAGATAAGAACAATGTTTCTCAACAGAATTCCTGAAACTCCAAATTGGTCAAGCTTGATCTGCCATTGGTGAAGCCATGCTGTTTCAAATCCCCTCCTCATCCCTCATACGCCTTAACATGTCTTCCACAATGATCTGTTCCATGATCTTCCCAGGAACAGACGTGAGGCTCACTGACCTGTAGTTCCCCAGGTCTTCCTTTCTCTCTTTCTTGAATATGGGAGTGTTGTTTCCCTTTCTCCAATCACCTGGGACTTTACCTGACACCCTTGACTTTTCAAATATGATGGAGTGTGGCTTCAGGACTCTGGGGTGAAAACATTGATTTGAGATTCCAAATATTTGAAGGTACAAAATAAACACACATCAGTGTACGTGCATAAATGAAGAAAGTTGCTTTGTTTTTCATGGTAATGTGCAAAATTATAGCCTTAATTATCTCTGAATTATCTGCCTTGTTTGCCAGACTGTTTCTCTCCTATTTTGCACAATGTCTGTAAAGCCAGTTGCACCAAAAGAAAACTGCTCTTCTCCAGTGAGGCAATAGGAGGAGGCAATAGGGTAGTACTTCAAAGAAATTAAGGAATTATCCTCCAAGAAGATGACAAGGTTGGCTGCCCAGCTCACGTGTCTCTACACCAGCACACACAGCTTGGGAAACAAACAGAAGCTGAAAGACACCTTAGTACTAGAAAATCATGATGTAGTTGCCATCACTGAAACCTAGTGGGATGATTCTCATGACTGGAGTGTGGCTATTGACAGCTGCAAACCATTCAGAAGGGACAGGTGAGGAAGGAGGGGAGGAAATGTTCTCTACATCAAGAAAGGAATAGAGTGTGAAGAGTTCTTGCTGAAGAATGGTCATGAGCATGTCAAAAGCTTATGGGTGAACATTAGAGACTGAGATAACAAAGGAATCCTTGTGGTTGGTGTCTACTGCAGGTGCCTGATCAAGAGAAGCCTGTTGATGAAGCCTTTTTCCTTCAGCCAGAGGAAGCAACATAATCACAGTCTCTCCTCCTGCTAGAGGACTTCAGTCACCCTGACATCTGTTGGAAAAGTAGCACAGAGAGCTGTAGACAATCCACAAGGGTTCTGGAATACATGGAGGATAACTTCTTGAGCCAAATAGTAGACAGCCCCATCAGGGGAGATGCAATACTGGACTTGTTTGTCACCAACACGAGTGAACTGTGGATGCCTCATCCCTGGAAGTATTCAAGGCCAGGCTGGACGTGGCTCTGGGCAGCCTGGTCTAGTGGTTGGCAACCCTGCACTCAGCAGGGGGATTGAAACTCGATGATCTTTGAGGTCCTTTTCAACCCAGGCCTTTCTATGATTCTATGATTCTATGATAACTGATTGGTGACATCAGGATTGGAAGATGCCTGGGTTGTAGTGACCATGCAATAGTGAAAGTTTACATTCCTGAGGAATATGGGACAGACAAAGAATAAAATCAGGATGCTAAATTTTAGGTAGGCCATGCACAAGCAGTGGAAGCAAGGATAGGTACTCTGATTGTATAGGGATGCTGCTACGCTGTGCAGCGATGGGATCAGGAAGGCCAAGGCCCAATTGGAACTAAACTTCGCAAGGATTGCAAAGAACAAGAAAGGCTTCTACAGATACATCAACCAGAACAGGAAAGTCCAAGAAGGCATAACCCCCCTAGTGAGCAATACAGGCAGGCTGGTAACAATGGACAAGGAGAGGGCTGAGGTACTCAGCAACGTTTTTGCATCAGTCTTCACTGGAAATTGCTCGTCACACACCCCTTGAGCAGATGGATCAGAAGGTGTGAACTGACAGAGAAATGTCTCTCCCACTGTAAGAGAAGATCATGTTTGCAATCACCTGAGGAACCTGAAAATCTGTAGGTCTACAGCTCCCGACAGGATGCATTCCTGAGTCCTTAGGGAATTGGCTGATGTAGTCTCCAAGTCATTCTCAATCATATTTGAATGGTCATGGCAGTCAGGTGAAGTCACTGGTGACTAGAAAAAAAGCAGTGCTGCACTCATTTTTATGAAGGGTAGAAAGGATGACCCAGGAAAGTACTAAGCTGTCAGCCTCGAGTCTGTGCCAGGACAGATTCTCCAGAGGAGGGCCACAAAAATGATCCAATGGATGGAGGTGGTGGATGCCACATCCCTGGATACATTCAAGGTCAGGTTGGACCAAGCCCTGAGCAACCTGATCTAGCTGTAGATGTCCCTGTTCATCACAGGGGAGTTGGACTAGCTGACCTTTAAGGGTCCCTTACAAGTCAAATAATTCTATGATTTGATTCTATGATAATTTCTTAGTGTATTGGAAGTCTTCCTAGCCATTTTCTGAGGACTAAACTTCTTCTACACCATGAACCACACCACTGTGAGGAAAACCTAAAGCTATGCAGAAACACAGCATGTTGTAATTGCAGGAGTGAAGAACTTTCCTATGACCACTCTGTGTGCATAATTTGAGGTGATATTCCTTGTAGTTCTGATGCAGCCATGTCGATCGAATCAGCCTGTTTATGAAGTTGGCTGCTATAATGCATTTTACAAGGGAAATAACAAAAGAAAAATTAAACTTCTAAAGGAATTCCCAGAAGAAATAAAGATCTCTCAGTGTCAATTTTGGTTATCCTCTTAGCGAATTTTGTTATAAAACTTCCTTGTTTATATCTGTATTACAAAATAAATACATTAGATAACTGCAACCAGATCTTCCCCATTCACCTGAAAGGTGTTGGAAATTTTCATGCAGTAAATTCTTTCCTTATGCATTGGTGTTCCATCAGACAATATTTGACAAGACCAGATTAAAATTACCTCTTACTTTCAATTGTTCCACATTCAGTCCTTCAACATCTTATTCATTCAGACATAGATTCTCAAGTGACATGAATTCAGCATGAGCAGAGATTTTGGAGATTAAGATTTTGGAAGAAAATAAGATCTCTTGGGGTTTTTTCAGTAAATTACTTTAATGTTATGAAAACCTCTGAAGGAAACATGAAACAGATTAAAAACAGAATAGAAAAACGGAGACAGGCAAGGACAAAAAAGAAGACAAAGGAAATGCAAAACATGAACAAAAGAGTAGATTGAGATATAAAACAACAGAACTGAAGACAGACAAATATTAAGTGAACTACAGACAGAAACCAGAGGATATCTGGTCATTATGGGATTATAAAAAAGCAAGAATTGCACAAAAGGAGCACAAGAAGCTAAAAATAAGGATGGTGTTCTGATTTGAGATTGCTGTCAAAATGTCAGTTGATAGCATAATTAGACTATAAGTACATGAGATAAAATACACGTATACCCATGCACATAGATAGACATATATGTTATACAAAAATATATACATATATATACACATGTATGTATATGTGTGTGTATATATATACATATGTATGTGTGCACATATATATTTATATGTGAGGAGGAATGGAAAAGATGACGTATCGTCTTACAGCATGGTTATAAAAACAGTGCAGTTGTAATGAATGACACATCTGAACATACCCAAAATATCTTGACTGAGCCCAGATAGTGACCTGACAAGAAGAGTATATATAGATTTAGCATTGTCTTCCAGAAGAAAGATATGTAATGTGTTAAAAAATCTTGTGTATAAGAAAAAAAATCTACTTTTTAGAATCAATGTTATGTTTTTAAAACATGATTAAGCATCTGTAAGTTAAATATATATTCTGCAATCAACAGTCCTATGTCCATGATTTTTTCTTGGTCGGGATCTTGAGGTAATACATTTTCTTTTTTTTTTTAGGTCGTTGTTCACTTTTGATAAACAAAAAGTTGTACCTAATCAGGTGACCATAAGGTGATCATTTGCAGATATGGTGTTAGGAAAGTCAAGGAACATATGGAACTGAACTTGGTGAAGGATGTTAAAAACAACAAGAAGGGGTTTTACAGGTACATAGGTCAGAAGAGACAAGCCACAGAGAGCATACATCCCTGCTAAATGAGAAGGGAGGACTGGCTACAACAGATATGGAGAAGGCTGAGGTACTCAGTGAGTTCTTTGCCTTGGTCTTCACTGAGAGCTAGCATTCTCACATCCCTGAACCTCACATCTCTGAACTTCTAGGTGAGAACTGAGGAAGCAAACTCCCCCCACTGTAAGAGTGGAGCAAGTCTGAAACCGACTCATGAAACTGGATGTGTACAAGTCCATGGGGCTGGATGACATGCATCCTAGTGTCCTAAGGGAGATGGTCAAGGTGGTTGCTGAGCCACTCTCCATCATATTTGAATACTCATGGCTGTCAGACAAGGTCGATGGGGACTGGAAAAAAGGAAACATCACACTCCCATTTACAAGAAAAGGAGGAAGGAGGATCCAGGGAACTACAGGCCAGTGAGCCTCACCTCTGTGCCTGGGAAGATCATGGAACAGATCCTCCTAAAAGACATGTTAAGGTATGTGAGGAATAAGAGGGTGATACAAGACAGCCAGCATGAATTCACCGAGGGAAGGTCTTGCTTGATCAATCTATGATCAAGTGATGGCATCAGCAGACAAGGGGGATGATGTCATCCACCTGGACTTCTGCAAGGCCTTTGACATGGTCCCCTGCCACATCCTTATCTCTAAATTGGAGAGGTATGGATTTGATGAGTGGACTATCTGGTGGATAAAGAGTTGGTTGGAAGGTCACAGCCAGAGGGTCTTGGTCAATGGCTCTATGTCGAAGTGAAGGCTGGTAACAAGCAGTGTCTCCCAGGGGTCTGTCTTGAGTCCGGTACTCTTTAACATCTTTATCAATGACATCGATGATAGGATTAAGTGCACCCTCAGCAAGCTTGCTGATGACACAAGGCTGAGAAGTGCAGTTGATACAGCAGAAGGGAGGGATGCCATCCAGAGGGACCTTGATAAACTCTAAAGGTGGGCCCATGTGAACCTAATAAGGTTCAACAAAGCAAAGTACAAGGTTTTGCACTTGAGTTGAGGTAATCCCAGATATGTATACAGACTGGGAGAAGAACTCCTTGAGAGTAGCCCAGCTGAGAAGGACTTGGAGGTTGTGGTAGATGAAAAACTTAACATGAGCTAGCAGTGTGTGTCTGCAGCCCAGAAGGGCAATGGTATCCTGGATTCCATCAGAAGAGGGATGGCCAGGAGGGACAGGGAGGTGTCCCCCTCTATTCTGCCCTTGTGAGGCCCCAGCTGGAATACTGCATCCAAGTCTGGGGCCCCCAGCACAGGAAGGATGTGGAACTTTTGGAGAGGGTCCAGAGGAGGGCCATGAAGATGACTCAGGGGCTGGAGCACTTCTCCCATGAAGACGGGCTGAAGGAACTGGGAAAAAAATAGGTGGTGGGGAGACCTCATCACGGCCTTCCAATATTTCAAGTGAATTTATAAACCTGAGGGGAATCAACTTTTTACATGGGTAGATAGTGATAGGTCAAGGGGGAATGGTTTTAAACTAAAGGAAGGGAGGTTTAGATTAGATGTCAGGGGAAAGTTCTTTCTACTAAGAGAGTGGTGAGGTGCTGGAACAGGTTACCCAGAAAGGCTGTGGATGCCCCATCCCTGGAGGTGATGAAGGCCAGGTTGGATGGAGTCCTGGGCAATCTGATCTAGTACTAGATCTAGCGGTTGACAACCCTGCCTGTAGCAGAAGGGCTGGAACTTGATAATCCTTGAGGTCCCTTCCAACCCAAGCCATTCTATGATTCTGACTCTATGACCAGTCCTGAAATAGAGATTATAATACAGAACAAAAAGATAACATTTTTCATTGGCAACCTGTTCAAGAAAGCATGTTGAGAAATTTGAGAGGTCTTCCTAAGAAGATGAGAAGGATTTGTGTGCCAGTGTGAATATGTGGCAAACAGATTACTGTAAACTCGGTAGCTGTGGTCCAGTAGCGCTGGGTTTCAGAACATATTAAGAGGAGGCTGTCAGGCACCTTTGCAGGAATTTGAGCTTTTGCTCACCCCATGGTTACCATACAATCCTCCGCGGCCTTGCCTTTGGCATTGCACACCCATGAGCTGTTTGCAGTGCAAAAGACTGGCTGTTGAGATATAGTCTCTCCAAGAATGTCTCTTAAATAGAAATGACTGCACGTTATACTTAAAAGTGAAATGAAAAATCCTCTCAAGCAGGATTCAATCTATTTAGAATAACCTCTGCATGAAGTCCTTCCGCTGGAATGTAGTTCTGGTGGAAAATGATGCATTGTGCATGTACATGATGAAGCATTTGTTCAGAGACACTTCATATTCAAAAAGTACCAGGAGAATTCTGGTCAAAGCTGTCATATCATTGCACTGAAAAGGAACTATACAAGGAGCTGAAAAGAAGTATCATTCTGGAAGTACAAACAATTGCTTTAGTGTGTTTTGCAGAAAGTCATTCATGTATTAGTGTGTTTCAAAGCTACAAAAAAAAATAACCTTATACAAACATTGATATACAGAGTTTGTTGAAAAGCAATGATTGCAAACAAAAACAAAAACAAGTCAAGAGCAGACCAATTTGATCTAGTTTCATAAGCTATTGCAGACTGCTGATTTTGTCTTCCTTTGTTGTAGTTCCCAGTATTTTTCCATCCCACTGAGATGGCTGTGTACTTCAGAGGGAAGAGATAAAAGAATTTTTTTGTTTGTTTGAGAAATAAAGCTTTGTTGTTTATATGTGCTGTATTACGGGGTAGGAATAGAAATACACAGCAAAACAAATGTATCCTATGTGTAGCCATACTGAACAGTACAGCAGCAGGACTGAATCTAGACCAATGAGCTATGCTATCTGTAAGGGAAACAAAAACACCGAAGAGATCATGCTCGATTTCTACAAAAACTTTTAAAAGCTACAATACATTGAAGTCTTCACTTATTGCTGCTCCTTTATATTCTTGCAAGCTGAAGTTCACCCCAGTTTTGAAAATAGTGTTACAGCCTGTTCTCTGTGCATAAAGCATACCATTTTCTTGCCCACAGGGCGTATAACACTCTCTTATCTGAAGACTCCATTTGTATCAAGGGAATGAAAATACCACTTAAAGGTCAAAGGTCATTTTCTCTTAATCACTCATAGAAATCTTGCTCCAGCTGAATTTGTTTTTTTTTTATATATTTCAAATATTTCAAAAATTGATATTTTAAATATTGAAAAAATTATTTCGATGTGCGAATAAGATATATATTCAGCTTTACATTCCACTTGTTTGCACAGGACCTTCCACTTCCAAAATATTTAATAATCAAGGTACTGTTTTTCTAGTAAATCAGAGTAAATTCAAATATTTATACAAAGCCTCTCTTAAATAAGTAAATTTAAAAAAAAATAAAAGAAAGAAACTGAAACAGCTTGAAAAGATTGGCAATGCTAGCAACTCAGTTGCCTAAGCTCGTTATCTGAAGTAATTTAACTAGCAAAATATTTTATTCTGTTAAATTAAATCTAGCTAGGGACATAAAGGGGAACAAGAAGAAATTCTACAGCTCTATCAGTGACAAAAGAAAGGCTAGAGAAGATGTGGACCCTCCTGAGATCCTCCCAGGAAACTGGAGACCTGATCATGAGGGATATGGAGAAAGCTGAGGTGCTCAAGGACTTCTTTGCCTCAGTCTTCATCAGCAACGGCTCTAGCCACACCACCAAAGTTGCAGAAAGCAAAGATAAGAACAGGGAGAAGGAAGATCTGCCTGCTGTAAGTGAAGAACAGGTTTGAGACCACCTAAGGAACCTGAAGATACACAAGTCCATGGGACCCAATGAGATCCACCTGCAGGTTCTGAGGGAACTGGTGGATGAAGTTGCCAAGCTGCTATCCATCATATTTCAAAGGTCATAGAAGTTTGGTGAAGTTCCCACTGACTGGAAGAGGGGAAACATAACCCTCATTTCCCCATTTTCAAGAAAGGAAAAGAAGATCCAGGGAACTACAGTCTTGTCAGTCTCACCTCTGTGCCTGGCAAGATTGTGGAGCAGATCCTCCTGAAGACCCTGCTAAGACACATGGAAAATAAAGATGAGGTGATTGGCGGTAACCAACATGGCTTCACTAAGGGCAAATCGTGCCTGACAAACTTGGTGGCCTTTTATAATATAGTTACAGCATCAGTGGATAAAGGAAGAGCAACTGGCGTCATCTACCTGGACTTGTGCAAAGCATTGACACTGTCTCACATGACATCCTGGTCACCAAATTGGAGAAAAATTGATTTGATGGACAGACCACACACTGGATAAGGAATTGGCTAGATGGTCACCCTCAGATTGTTGTGGTCAATGGCTCAATGTCCAAGTGGAAACTGGTGATGAGTGGCATTCTTCAGGGACTGGTGCTGGGACTGGTGCTATTTAATATTTTTGTAGACAACATGGACTGTGGGATCTCAGCAAGTTTGTAGATGACACCAAGCTGAATTGTGCAGTTGATACGACAGAAGGAAGGAATATATTATTAGGGTATGTAGTAACAGAACAAGAGGAAATGGCTTTAAACTGGAAGAGGGTAGGTTTAGACTTGATATCAGGAAGAAATTCTTTACCATGAGGGTGGTGAGACACTGGAACAGGTTGCCCAGAGAGGCTGTGGATGCCCCCACCCTGGAAGGCCAGGCTGGATTTGTGTTGAATAACCAGGTCTAGTGGGATGTGTCCCTGCCTATAGCAGGGGGTTTGGAACTAGATGACTTTGAAGGTCCCTTCCAACACAAACCATTCTATGATTCTATGATTCTATGATTCTATGAAATTGTTTGCAGTCTTTTGTGGTTTAACCTGGCAGGTGACTGAGCACCAAACTGTCATTCACTCACTTCCCCCTTCCCAATGGGATGGGGGAGGGAATTTGACCAAAAAAAAAAAAAAATGTAGAACTCGTTGAGGAAAAGAGTTACGACTATATATATATATATCTATATAAATGTATAAAGTAAGTAATGCGTAAGCAATTGCTCACCACACCCCAACTAGCAGAAGAAAGTGAGATGAACTACCATCCCCTTCAAAACTCTCCTTCTTTGCAATGTCATATGGAATGACCTTTTGGCCAGTTTAAGTCAGCTGTCCTGATTCTGTCCCCTCCGAGCAACTTGTCCCCACCCTCTCCCCTCACCCCCCACCAGCCCTTTGATACTATTAGGAGCTGAGAAACTGGAATGGCTTTGGTTCTGTACAACACTGCTTAGCAACAACTAGAAATATTGGTGTATTATCAACATTGTATTTCTCCTAAAACCAAAATAATGAAATAAAGAATATATGTGCTATATAGATGAAGTGCCTGCCTAATAATTGTAATCATAGGCATAAAACAATGGATGCATTGTGCTGCTTCACTCAGACTATTCATGCACATTTGGTAGCAAACAAATCTTCTAAACCATTCTTCCCTCTTTTTGTTTTTTGACCAAAATAATGTGGTCACCAGCAGTCAAGGCGACGGTTACGATTCTGCACCTGCTTCAGGGCTATTATGTGCTTATCTGAGTACTTAAGTTTCTGGTGATGCCTAAAACTGAAATGAAAATGAGAACGATAGCATACACAGCTTAGCAAGATGAAGAAGGCTGGTAGCTGAAGCTGCTCTCAGAGTTGTGATAATTGATGTTTTTGTCTGTTTGAATCGTAGAGTGCCAAACAAAATTCTACCTCCTGGCTGGCAAGGGGCGCACAGCACAAAGATAATGGAATTGGCAATGAACTTTGGATCATCAAATGGAAGCTGTCACATGGAATAGATTAAATTATTTTGAATGCCATTAAATTGTAACTACATGGAAAAAATAGTATACTTTCCTATTTACTGTTTTTCTACTTGCAGAAAGAGAAAAGCAAAAACAAGTCTAGACTGGGAAAAAAAAAATAAGTTGGCAGTTTATCTGCTATAACAACCAAACAAGAAATATCTGTACTTTCAGATTTATAGGAATAGGTTTTCTTGCAATCAGACCAGGAGCTTCTTAAAGACAGGCCTTCTTTTTATTTAGTGTTGAACACCAATGGGAACGAGCTAGCTGGAGACCAGGAGGCTAAAATTTGTGTGTTGATTTAGTTGATCAGAATAAGCAGAAAACAACCTGAAGGAAGAAATAGGTATGTTACAAAATGTAAGAAATGTAAACAGCTGGGGCTCAGCAACCAGCATTGTTTGGACTACAGCCCATAGCAGTTTTCATCCAGGATATAAACCCTCTTCAAATATACAGAGCAAAAATATACTTCCCCACAAGCTTTGTTGATCAAAGTGATTCAAGTATCTTGAAAGGCCTCATGGACACTTTGGTAAAAGGATCTTTATTCAGCTTGAAGTGGCCACAAGTTTTTCACAAGTAGCTACTAAAAGAAATCCATTTGATACTGGAGCTGCTTAAGTAATCATTAATGTCAATAGTACTGTCAATAAAGTTCATAATACATTTTCTCTTTACAAATTATTCAGATTTGAGGGGTTTTTTGTTTCTTGTCTTTTTGTTGTTGTTGTTTTTAGTAATACCATACTGTTGGCTTCTTGGTATTCCTTTTTTTGTTTGGTTGTTTGTTTATTTTTAGGTTTGTTTATTTACTTACTTGAATTCTTAAAAATATGGTAAAATAAAACAAAACTATTGGTCATAAATTTTTCCCTCCTGGACTCATCCAGACTCTATACCAGTAAAATTTGGCTTTGTGAGGACAAAAAATTTGTCAGAAAAGCAGGACATCTGATTAGCTCCCCTTGCACATTCAGGCCTCATGGCAAGTCTTACATCTTATAGTTGAGAAGAAACTGGGAAGGTTTTTTTCTGTATTAAGCAACTGTACTTATCAACAAAATGCCTGTAAGGTGTGCTTATCAGGCTAGAGCTAACAGTGGGGTATGTTATGAAACCTGTTATCTTTTTCATCTGACTTTTATAAGACATGGATACAAATAAGAATTTCTGAAAAATAACACACAACAGTAGTTAAGTGATGGAGTGGATCCTTAAATAAAATAAGATGCTTCAGTTAACAAAGAGCTTGTACGTCAGTGTTCTGTTTGATCAAAGACCTCATGAACTGTGGTATTTTGGACAGTGGTATATAACAGCGTAGTCATTTGAGTGTTTGTTGGCTAATTTGTATCGCTGTTTTTAAAAGCATGAAAATCATACATCTCATCCACCTAAAAGAGTAAACCAGCAGTAAGTGAAAAACAGCAGGTTGTGGTTATTCTGAAGGCCTTGAAAATTTTGAGTAATTACTCAGAGAAATTAATGCTCTGGAAAAGGTCATTCCTAAGTCAGAGTGGAGCTGAAGGAATCAGCAGTGCCAGAATAGCTGTGTTTAGTTTTACCTAACTTTCATGAGACAAAGATACTAGATGTGATGAAAGAGGTTTTGATCTGCAGTAAACACAAGAGACAGCAAGGATTTGTTGTAAACAGAGTTAGCTATATCTTCATGTAATATGAAATTTCATTCAGGAAGCACAGAAAAGAGATATCCTGCAGCAGATTACAAGTTTATGACTATGCATGCATGTGTAACTATTCTAGTTTAATTTAAAATGAAAGTTACCATACCAATACAGGTCATTGCTCTACAAGAGTTTGTTCAGCTAATTGTCTGCCTGGCTGTTATGTGATCAGATGATGGCAATTTATCTCTACGTGATGAATTAAATATTCATTAAAGTGAATGATACTCCTGGCATTTTTCTGTAGTACTAGTAATTGTTATTATGACATTGAAACTGTATATGTGGGCAGTGTGTTACTCAAACCCCCAAATTTAAGTTAGTAAGTAGGATTTGCTTCATCTTTGATCCCTATCAAAACCTCTAAAGCTTATGAAACTAAACAGATAAATGACTACAGGAAAGAAGATAAAAATATTAGTGTAAGCTGATAACTGGTATTTTTGAACAATGTATTCATCAAAACTATTTTCCCGGTCAGATCCGTGACAATGTCAGAATATTAAAATGATTTCCTGAAATAAAAAATTAACTTTTATCTTTATCTGCCAGATATGACAGATACTAGATTTTTTAAGAAAAGGTGGCAGTCTTATTTAGCAGGAATTTGTCCTGACAAACGCAAATTACAAGGGCTGCTCTGAAAGTAATGCCTTCTATTTTATTATGTTGGTCCATGACATCAGAGACAGATGGTTGTTGGTGTGGCAGTAGAGGCTGAACGTTCTCACCAATATTCCATTACATGTTGTTGCCATGTGACAGCAGCAGAAGGACAGTCTGACAGAATGGCTTTTGACATGGAAGTGCATGTGAAGCAAAGGTGTGTCAATGAATTCCTCTGTGTGGAAAAAATGGCACATATTGACATTCCTGGAAGCTTGCTGAGTATTTCTGGAGACTAAAGAGCGGATGTGAGCACAGTGAGGCAGTGGATGGGCATCCAGATTTTGAAGGGCGTGGAATTCAGGTTCTTGTTCATCACTGGCAAAAATGCATAGGTAATGGTGGTGACTGTTGAAAAAGTAGTGTTTTGTAGCTGAGAATTTGCTCTATCAATTAGTGTTATTGTGTTCTTTGTATCTGCTGTAATTTCCATGGAAATAAATAGGAGGCATTAATTTCAGAACATTCTACCTATTCACACTACTGCGGTATCTTGGTGTCAGCTGCAGTGACCACTTCTGGAGCACTAGAGCTTAGAAGTGCTCTGGGAGGACAGATCTGTCTGACACTGCTGGACTGTTAGGCACTTTTTCATCAGTTGTTAAATAATGTTTGGACTTGATTCACTCATTTTAAATACATCTGAAGTGCAGCAACAAACTATGCAAAGTCTATTTGGCTGAACACATTACCCAGTCGTTTAATCTATTATTGACACATTTTGACTTTGCAATCAGCAATTATGTGTTTTGAACACAAAAGAAGAAGCGGCCATTATTATTACTGAGATTGTTTGAAAAAAAAACTGTAATTAAATTGAGATGATGAATGCATACTGATTGCCAGGCATTAATCATGATCATTTTGTTGAGAAAACATTTATTTTTTCTTTCCCAGTTTGTGCAGTTATTAAATATCCAGTTCCTCACATAATTAATTTCTGCTTTCTAGAGTTATACAGCAACAGTGTTATAGTTAGCCTGCCTGATAAAGAAGCATTATTTTAAAAATAGAAACTGAGAATGAATTGCAAGGATAACTACCATCCCACAATGAATATTTCACTACTATGTCTAAGCATACAGAAAACTGACATTTTTTAGTACCTTTTATTCCATACTCTCCCAGAGCTTTACAAATACTGCACAACTTCAGCAGTATGGCACACTGAAGCATAAGTCACTCCTGGAACAGAGTGGAGCAGCTATTTGCTCCCACTTGACATCTATAGGTTATTATGGCTTGCTTCTTTTCTAAGGTCATTTTTTTGGAGAGTAGATGAAGGAATCCACCTACCGTGAGGTAGACAATTTACCATAACTAATTTCACATTTATTCTAGGTAACAGTGGTACCAAAATCACAAAAATGAAACTTGGTTGATAGCTCATTTAAAATGTAGCAACATACTTAGTAGCTATCCGTTATGTTATACATGAATATGGACCTTCATTGAAATCATAAACATTTTTGAATGGCTTTCTGAATTCAAGCTGAGTTTCTATGAAGCATTAAGATATTCTAGTCACATAGGACTAGATTCTAATTCCTTGACAATTCAAATGTATTTAAGAACCTCAGAAATCTGATTATAGAGATTTTTTGTAGTACACTGACAAAGAGGAAATGAAATGGGAATATGTGATCTACAGGCAGATCTTTAGGTACTAAGCAAAGTAATATCTTATATTGATAAAACACTTCCAATTTCTGATGTAGTCAGTGGAAAGAGATAGATATTTCACAGTACAAATATGAATTATTCTCTGAAGACACATCTCCTTCTCTCTTTCTGACCTTACTGATTGCAAGGCTAACAGAACATGGCTATGTTCCTACTTACATTTTAGCTGATATATTTGCTTATGATCTAAATGTATGGCGAGCCAGACTGCATAGCCTAGTGCTTTCTATTGACTTAAATGTGTTTACCTGGGTCTATTTGGATAAAGATCTCTTGACCCTGTGGATGAAATCTTGTCCATTAGAAGTGATTGGGACATCTTCCATTACATTCTCTAGACCTATAATTTTATGTGTGGTTTTTTGTTTGTTTGTTTGTGTTTGTTTGTGTTTAAAAAAAACAAACAAATAGGAAATAGATCCCCACAGGTATCTAATAGATACATACACTGAAAATAACTGTTTCACTTAGAAATGTGCTTTTCCTGCCACAACATTGAATAAAGTCTTAGTTCCCTTCTTTATTATACTAGTTTAGATATCCTTACTTATCATCAAGCTGTACGATTCATTAAAAGAAACGATTATAGATTGGTGTATCAGCTACTTGCTGATCTCACTGATTTTCAAAGTTTCTCTGCTTTGAGGCAGTAAGTGTCTTTGCATATGTGTGTAAGAGAAAGTATTCTGAAGACATGACTTGAATCTTACACAGCACATTGAGAATTGATCTATCTGTTGTCTGACACATTTTGCATGAAATAAATCAATTAGAGCCAAAACACAATCCATTCTAAATGCAGTAACTTAGCAGCTCACATAGTACACGACCAAATCAATAAGAACAAGGCAAAAATATGTAAGGTTGAAAGGTTCAGAAACCAAAGGGATTCGAGAATGATCAAGTTAGAAGTGTGTGAAAGAAAGGAATGATTTTTGTAATTTTCCAAGTACAGACCCTCTATTTCAGTAAAAAGTAGGATAACAGCAGGGAAAAAAAAAAAGTAGAATTAGCCTTTTTTTTCAGTTATTTGGGCCAACATTTTTTAAGATACATCTGAGACTTCCACTGATTTAACACTGTCCTCCAAATCGTAAAACTCACTCAGAAACTGGAAACCAACAGGAAACAGAGAGAAGCTATACAGAAAATAGATTAGGAACAAATTACATTCAGGACAGGACTAACATAAGAGCTAAGAATCACAACTAAAATGATTTTGTTCCTTTTTCAGCAGCCTTCCAGACTGAGCTTAGATATTTTCCAGTCTCATCTGTCAAGTTCAGCCTTAAATCAATTACTCATGCACTACAGATCTTATAGATAAGAAGTCAGCAGCATCTGTCTCTTAATATTTTGGCTTCCTGCACTTCTATATCTGATTTTTATGTAGTCTTATTGTTAAGATTAGAACCTGGAAGGCACAATAAGGTTGATTCTTGTTTGGTAAAGCAGCAGCAAATTTTAGGCATGAATTCTAAATTAAGACACTGCTGGTGATTTCAAGTGATTTAACATGGATGATGCTTAAGTTTACCTGAGTTGCTAGCACATATAGAAAACACTAAATTATCTTAATTCCTGTAGTTGGTACCTAATGTGCAGAAGGAAAGAAATCTCGAATTTTGTCCGTATTTTATGTCTTCAGTTTCCTTTACTGACCAATGGAAACAAAGTCTGTTTTCTGACTTTTTAATTTGCCTGCTGCTAAAGTGGTCTACAGATTTTTTCAAGAGCTAAACCACTTAAGAGAATTTTATGAGAAAGATACCAACTATCACCATACCATCAAAAGCTATTCAACTTAGGTTGTTTAGAATGCCTGCCAGTGAAAAAAATGGAGGTGAAGTTCAAAAATACTGCATTTAATAGAGTAAAATTATACAAGTATTTAGTTCAAGTATCCCAGATATCCATGAATACATATAATAATACTAAAAACAACAAAAATAAGAATATAAACGAACCCAGATCAGGTCCATGGTTGACATAAATTGACAGAAGTCTATTAATTGCAGTGAAGTAAAATGAAGATGTCCTGGTCATGATTTTTTAATAGCTCTGAGAATAAGGGTGTTTTTCCCTTTGTAGGCCTTGACTGATCACATTTTCAAACCGCTGGTAGTTTAGATCAGTTTTAATGGGAACTTTTACGCATCTTAGTATTCATAGCAGTGTCTGTCTTTTCTGATAGAGGACTAGGAGATTGTTTCTAGATAGAATGAGTCTCTTTGCAGTACTCCTGAAACCAAGGCAAAGAATATAAAATGAGCAAACTTATGAGGTGATAGGTATGTTGACTTTGGCATTTGATCGGTGCAGAAAAGGGAAGTTTATATCACTCTTTATTTGGTATGTAAAAGCAAAATCTCATTTATATCTGTGAAAAATGTATGGATCACAAAAAGATTTTATTAACATTAACCATTAAAGTCTGTTGATAGAATAATAAAAGGAAGCAGTGTTAGGGACCTCATAAACATGAGAAAGAAGATATGGCTGTCAGGAGGTAAAACTAGCAAGATAAAACAAGTTTTAGTTCCCAAGGGCACATTAAATCAAGGTCATTAGATCTAAGAATATTCCTTAATCATCCAATGTCTTTCACAATATTTTTCTTCCCTGTAG
The DNA here is from genome assembly GCF_002078875.1 of Numida meleagris. Taxonomy (NCBI): domain Eukaryota; kingdom Metazoa; phylum Chordata; class Aves; order Galliformes; family Numididae; genus Numida; species Numida meleagris. The sequence continues at coordinate 28,370,486 of NC_034409.1, read as the reverse complement.
TAAGAAAGTACTGAGACAACTAATTGTGCATGCAAAGTGAGCAATAGTATTAAGAGATATTCCAGACACTTTCTGCAGGCATAATTTAAAGAGGGAAAAATTCCCACTTAAAATACTTAGAAGGAATTGATTTTAGTCGAGTAAAATAGTGCAGTAGTGAAAATACTGTAGAACTGAATTAGAAATTAATATGGAGAATATGGAGATAAACCATAAATCTTCGTTGATAATGTTGGTATGTATCTAATACTACTAACAAACCCCATATTTCAGGGAGCAGAATTCTTCTTACAGAACAACTTTCTTTTTAATATTACTAACAGGAACACCTGAAAGATCATTCAATATAGGAAGTTACACCAGACAATCATTTTAATAACATACTACATTCTATTTTAAATCCAGATCTTCACCAGAATTATTCACAGGAATCTAGTCCAGGACTCTGCTCTCAGATGTGTCAAAAAATTTCCAACTTTGAAAAACTTTTTGTTACTGGCCAATATATGCTGATTTTATTAAAAAACTCTGTTTTTCTTTCTGATTCTTTCCTCCTTATTCTAGCTTCTACCTCAGAACTGTGGTTTGTTTAGTGCATAAACACTTTTTAAGTCTTCTCTCAATACCTCTTCATTAACTGGATTATCTGATTGCTTTATTCTGCAACTGTTTCTGTTTTGGCTCATGCTTTTTTATGCAGATGACCAAAACTGTACAACATACTGTAGGTAAAAATCTCTAAAATATGTTTTGTTCAATAGCAGTAATCTTGCCTGCATGAGACATCTGAAATCACATTTGCTTATTCATAAGAGCGTCATGTTGTCAGTTTTTAATAACATAGTAAGCTGCTATTGTGTCAGCCCCTTCTACTTCTTTCTCATGGCCAGTTGATAAATTTCTGGTCGATGACAGAAAATCTTATCATCGGTCCCTCTTCACAGGGCTTTGTGCTTCAGTTAAATTTAATCCCATTTCTATTACTGTAGTTCTCAAGATCCATATACTTTCAGCATTACATGCCAGTTCTCTTTTTATCTAGTATCTAGGCAGAGTATAGTACTATAGTAAGTATCTGAAGTTTTAAATTTACCTTGGCTTGAATAGTCTAATAACTACTTTAATGTATTTATCCCATACTCAGTATCCTTTCTTCAAAAAGAAACAAAGTATTTATTCAGTATTAGTCATATTTAGATTATCTTCAGTCTTGATCCTGCCCACAGGAGGGGGATTGGAACTAGATGATCTTTGAGTTCCCTTCCAACTCAAGCCATTCTATTATTCCATGATTCTATGATCCTATATTCATTCTACTGGCCCAGTCTCCTTTCCTTTACTGGTATCAGTAAAGAAACTTTGAGATTTATTTTTCTCAAATGGTTTACCACAGATTTGCAGCTAAAATTTCTGATTTCTTTTCTATGCTTCCTGATGATTATGTTGTCAGTTTGTTTTTTTCACTGATCAGTCCTTTATTACACTCTTTATCTCCTACAGCTTTTGCAAGACATTTTTGATTTCTCAAGAAGTCTATAGCTTCCTCTCCTTTCTGTGACCATCTATGCATTTCATAGAATCATACAATCATAGATAGGCTTTTGTTGGAAGGGACTTTAAAGATCATCTAGGTCCAGCCACAGACAGATTTGCCAACCATTAGATCAGGCTGCCCAGAGACCCATCCAACCTGATCACCTCCAGAGATGGGACATCCACAGCTTCTCTGGACAGCCTGTGCCAGTGCCTCACCATCCTCTGAATAAAGAATTCCTTTCTAACATCTAACCTAAATCTCCCCTCTTGTAATTTAAAGCCAGACTGTGTAAAAGTCAAAGTCCCTCCTGATTATAATTTCCCTTCAAGTACTGGAAGGTAGCAATGAAATCTCCCTGGAGTTTTCTCTTATCCAAGCTTAACAAGTCCAGATCCCCCAACCTTTCTTATAGGAGAGATGCTCCAGCCCTCTGATCATCTTCTTGGCCTTCCTCTGGACCCACTCCAAGAGCCCTATGTCTTTCTTGTGCTGTGGGCCCCAGGCCTAGATGCACTACAGCAGATGGGGCCTCACAAGGGCAGAGTAAAGGGGACAATGACCTCCCTCTCCCTACTGGCCACCCCTCTTTTGATGCAATCCAAGATGCAGCTGACCTTCTGGGCTGCAACGCACACTGATGGCTCATGCTAAGCTTTTTGTCCACCAGAACTTCCAAGTCTTCTCCACAGGGCTGCTCTCATTTTCTTCCTTTAGTGTTATCCTTATACCTTTCTCACACAAAAAGGTCAAAGAACAGATCTCCACCTGTGCTCTTAAGTCCAGTAAAATTTAGTGACTCATTTAACAAGCAGTTCATTTTTTTTTCTAATTTTGAGACACAAATTCTTAATTTCAAGACGAGGCTTTATGTATAGTTCTAATTTAAATCACAATGTTTGAAAGCAAACCTACGTTATATAACCATACCTTATTTAATCCTTGCTATTTGCCAGTTATAACATAGAAATTTGTACTACATCTTATGAATACCAGAAGTATATGGGGCACATTTTCATCTATCACATTTCTTATTCAAAGTACATATAGTAAATTGAACTATACAACTATATTACTGCAATATATTATTATAGTTACATTCAGAATCTTTTTACCAATAGTGAGGAAACAGGAATTTATTGTTAGTATTATTGAACTCTTAGTTTGCTTGAAGAACTGTTTTTAGAGATCTAAAATAAATATGTCTGTGCAGAGAAGTTTCAACAAATAAACTAATAACATTAATGGTATTAGTGTTGAAATTATTATACACACTTAGTTTTTACCCCTTTTTCAGATGTTATGCTCACCCTTCCCCTGTTCCCTTGGGTCTTCTGGTCACTAGGTTATATTCGAGTAATGCAAAATGCTAGTTGTGTAGGAAGAAAAACACAGCCATAGCTAACAATCAAACAGAAAAATAGCTGCCACAACTGAAGGTAGGTCAAGAATGGTTCAGAGAGAGAGCACTTGACAAGACTTGGTCCTGAAACCTAGCAAACCCACTACGAAGACTGTAGCCTGTTATTAGTATTGGAAATACCACATTACAAGACTACAAAGTTACAGTATGTTTATTATAATCACTGTAACTTACCGTAGCCTATAAAAATAATTAGCACTCTGCAGTTCCCTGTCTCAATATAAGTATTTTAAACATTTGGAAGTAGTAATGTCTTCATGCCTATCTGCATAACTCAAATAGCTAATCATTTATCTTCGATTTTCTTCTTTTTGCTCTTAAAAAAAAAAAAAAAAAAAAAAAGCAGCTGTCTATATATATTATAAATATAAATAAAAAAAAATGAAAGTTACCAGACTGTTATTATGTGGACATTCTGCATCCAAAAGCCAAAATTTAGTTTGTATGAAAATTTATGTCTTTAATTGAAGGCTGTGAAAAAGAAAAGACAATTTGGAAGTCTACTTTAAATTTGAGGTCTTAAATCACTATATTTTATAAAAGGCTTCTTTATTGCATGTAAGTTAATTTAGTCAATTAATCATGTCTAAGCAAACACAACTTAGTAAAATACTTTTGATAGAGTTATGATCTATTTAAACAGCATCATCTAAATTTCATTAATGTTTGAACCCTCATTAATTTCTAATTTTCAGGTTTTGGATACTTTTTAACAGGCCTGACATTTTGGAATTATACTTGTCATCACATAATTCCAACACTGGTACAGAGTACAAAGCCAAATATATCCTTGTTCTTCTGTTGCATAATACAGAATTAGAAGACTGAAAAAGAAAAAAAAAATGTTTTTAACTTCCAGTCAGTATGATTTTCTGTTTTGCTGTGGATAATTTTTCGAGAGGATGTATTTAAATGTTTACATTTTTATTTATTTTGCACACATTCTAATGCTCAAATATCTAAGTAGATGTATTTTAGGAAAAAGACTGTTTTGCAGGAAGAGACATTGCTGAAATGCACCACCCACTGCCTCACTGTGCTCACATCCACTCTTTGGTCTCCATAAACATTCAGCATCTGACGATGAGTGTGAATGGGTGCATTTTTTCTGCATGTTGGAATTCAATGACACACCTTTGTTTCATCTGCACTTTCATGTCAGATGCCATTTTGTCAGAGTGCCCTTCTGCTGTCATTTGTCGCACAGCACCAAAATGTTATGGAATATTGGTGGGAAGATTCAACCTCTACTGCCATAACAATGTCTGCTTCTTACATTGTGGGTCAACATAATAAAAGAGGAGGCATTACTTTCAGATCAGCCCTAGTATATATGGAACTAGAGTTGTACCACACAGTTACACAAAAGTAAAACAAACTAGCCATAGACATCTGGCCACCAGAGTGCTGAAGCTGCTAAACCAAGTGTCAGGTCAAGAAAATTTCAGAAAGAGCAAGCTTGTCAAGCCTCAGTTCTGAGCCCTTCCAAACTTCCAAAAAGAGCTTTCAGCCTGTTATTAATAATGTCAGTTCTGTATTTGGTGGCTGCATGGTTCCACTGCTTTTTAGTAAAGCCTTCATTAACAGTACTTAATACCTTGTTGAACATCCTCAGAAAACTGTCTATTGAATCTAAGTATGGGCACTTCCCCTTTCCATTTAATTATGAAACCATTTAAATCAACATGAAATCATATTAGATGCAAATCCAAGGATGCTGGCACAGTCCAAAAATAATTTCGATTGCACTGATAGATCACAGCAGTTCCCGTGCACCTTACTGGTTGGAAATGAAATATGAAAAAGGAATTTGTAACCCAGACTTAATGTATCTACTTATTTAGCATATACTATAACACTTTCCATTGCATTTCCTGAATCTGATTAACATTTGGTCATCAAAAATGTATCTGGTGCCACACACACTTGTAAGGTTCCTATCTGATTAACGAGTGGAACTTGCTCTGTAGGGATATGAATTTCCCTGACCTGTACTGGTGCTTCTTGGCTTTTCAGCTGCCACACTCCTTCTCCAAATTGTTCCACACATGAAGATTATACTCTACACTTTCTGCAGATGGTCTGGGACCTATCTGTATCAACTGGTGGATAAGTAGCTTTCCAATATCAAGAGTAATCCCTATTATATTTCTTATTTCTGTTGGAAGAAATCTTGTTTTGGACTCTCTCTCTTTTTTCCTTTTTTTTTTCTTTTTTCTTTTTTTTTTCTTTTTTTTTTTTTTTTTTTTTTTTTTTTTTTTTTTTTTCTTTTTTTTTCTTTTTTTTTTTTTTTGCCCAAAAGCATTTGAACATCTTTAACTGCAGACTAAAAAATCCCACCTTAACCATATGAGTTGACAGAATTAAATATTACATTAAAAATATAATGTAATCAAACCAACATTTGAATGCCACTATTGGAAACAAAATTATGAGCAATAAGCATGTGGATTTTAATCTCTTATGTGCCAAACTTTCCCTCCCTTCCTCTGTCTGTCTTTTGTTTATCATCTGTTTGGTGCTTCAGGTTCAGTTTGGCTGCACTGGAATACAGCCCATTGTTCAAGGCTCCACAAGAGAACTTTACAAAGTGTTATGGGAGTTAGGAGCATCTGGCTGTTTTGGCTGAAACTCTCTAACAAGCTTAGTTACTCTGGAAGCTAAAATAAAAACAGAAGATGAAGCTAAAGATAATGTTAATGAGAAAACTTCTTGGCTTTTGCATGAGGAAACCGAAAATATAGACAACTTCATAATTTCCCAAATGAAATGATAAAATATCTTAGCAAATAATACCAACTAAAATATAAATTCTTTAAATATTAGAATTCACCTGTACTGGTGAAAAGCTATTCTTGATTTTCTCTTTATTTCTGTAAAATATTTTTCCTGTCTCATTAGTATTTTTTAATCTTTATTTTCTATTTTCAGATTCAAAAGTTTTCAATGAGAAGGCTATAAACAAATAGCTATGGTTGATAGGTACTAGAAGGTGTCTCTATATCAACCCAAAAGTGGCCTTTCTGCTTCATGGTGGAGATCTCTGTGTATGTTTGTGTATTATCAGCCTGAGTGTGGGAAGGCAGGTAAGGGTACCTAAAATTTATGCCGTTGCAAAGGAAAATGTGTCCCTGCTGAAAAGTATCCTTCCTTCTTTTGCCCTTCCAGCCGTGTCATGAAATGCAGTCCTGTCTGTCCTTAATGAGCCAGGTTACCTTTGAGGTTTGCAAATGTGCAATTAGTCTGTGACCTGAGAGACACAGTCTGTCCTGTTTCTTAATGGAGGAACAAATAAAATTAATACCAGACATTGCTGTGAAGATACCTATACCAGGTATGGGAAAGAACACATGTATTTTTGGGTTAATCGTTATACGTTTGTTTCAACAGCTGATGCTTGGATAATTGTCAGTTTCTCTGAGGAGGAATGCTGCATGTCTGCAGAGATCTACCTAGTTCAGGATGTACCTCCTCTTCGGCCTTGGAAAAAATGGAAACGACGACGTCCTTAGATGACTCATGACCAAATAAGGGCAAAATGAGTTGGAGAATACTGCCCAGACAAACACCAGGGGTCACACAAAACCCCTCATACTACCTCATGCAAGCGCAGAAAGCCAGGAAACTATCCAAAAGGGAATGGAGTATTATGCTTCCTTAATGTAATGAATATGTAGCTAGTAGGTGTTTCTTATGTATTAACAAAGCGGAATAACGTAGCACTGTACATATAAAAAACTTGCATGAGCAGAAGGAGGTATGCTTGGTTTGTGGAAATATTCCATCTGGCACTCTGAACAGAAAATAAACAATGTCTCCTCTCTAAACATACATTGTGAGCGTGTTTAGGGAGTGCACAACCATTACATTTTCAGTAACAATACCAACCAGCTTAAAAATCCAAGTGAACAAAAAGATTAAGTTTTTTCTTCTACACTGTGATGAGAAATCCTGCTAATTTTAATGACAGGCTTAGGAATTTTAAAAGGTGAAATTGCCACAAAATAGTGAAAATATTTTTCAGACATATGTGTGACTGCAGGTAATAACTTTCCTAAGTTGGAAAAAATCACTTTGTTTCCAGAGAATCAAATTTTTATTTTTATTCTTATTTTTATTCCCAGGGATTATGTCTATTTGGTAGAAAAAAGTAATGATAGGTACATAAAACAGAAGAAGAGAATATAGCAGTGACAAACTTGAGATGAGATCTGAATTTATATTAGTTCTATAACCTGCGTGCAGTAAGAACAACATAATAAACGTGTATCCCGAGGGAGGGACCAATGGTAGGATAAGTGTTCAAAAAGGGAAGACAACCTCTGCTTGAAGTTTGCATCTACCCGTAGTTTATATCCTGGTAATCTAAACATCCTGAATTTTAATATCTACCTACTATAAGGTTTGTTATTAGAAGTAGCTTTAAATACTGATTTTATCTGATCTCCTTTGAATCTAGACTCTTAATCTCAGCCGCTATATATATAACAATATATTTCACTGTGAGATTAAATAATATGAAGTGTTTCACTTCTTTGATAAGGTTGCAAAGATAAAAATTAAAACTTCCTGACTCTTAAGGTATGTGTATCATGGAGTCGCACCTGGAATGAGTGCTGCGCACACCCTGAGACACATCAAGACAAGGGACACTGTTGTATTAGGCGTTAGCGGGGACTCGAGATGTAATGGGATGTAGGCCTCCCCCATGCTGTAATGGGCAAGGACGAACTGTCCTCGGAGAGACGGTAAACATCTTGGAGGAACTTATCTGAGGAATGCACGGGACCACCAGGGCCTCAAGGACTAACCGGATTTCTTGGACCGAAAGGTCCCCTGGGAAGGACGGATAAGTGCAACCGACAGCAAGTTGTTCAGCAAGCATTGGGCAATCCCGCCCACCAATCAGGAGAGGCGGTACTCTTTGCCTAAAACAAGGAAGTGCATGACCGCTCCGTATATGGTCCTTGGAAAGGGGTGGACAGCGCGTGAGGTCCGGAGTGATTGGTCAGTAGCTCACGTGAGCTCAGGTAACAGATAAGCAAGAATTAGGTAATAGATAAGAGACACTATATAGTTCTGTAACTCCTAACAATAAACGCCATTTGCCTTTTGTTATATCATCATGTTGGTGTCTGTGTTGCAATGGTCCTAACGAGAGTAGCTCGTTAGCGCACGAGTGTAGATTTAGTAGGTAGTTAGGTAACAGGACACGGGCACAGAGGGACAGAGAGAAGAAAGCTGAAGCTTTCTTCAATCTTCTGGAAATGCAAGAATTGATGTTCCTGAGCTAACTAGTCTATATTTTATTATTTTTTTTATCACAGTGTTTAGAACACTTTTTGTATGTTCTCTTACTTTTCTCTTTTCTAAATGAAAGTAAAAAATCTAGACTTGCTATAACCACTTTTAAGATAGTTTTTCATGGTCTTATCCCCCTTCTCAGAACCTCTTCTATCATACAAACATTTCTGATGAGAACCCAGAGTACAACTGCAATGCAAATAAGGCAGTGAGATGATTTCTGATAGCATTGTAATACTTTGTTTTTAACACAACCTTGTTTGCATTTTTTTCGAACAGCTTCACATTAAGCAGAAATGAGATTTCTACAGTTTTCCCAGATCCATTTTGAAAAGTGACAGATAATATCACTTTCTAAGACACACAGGCCCTTTATTTTTCCCTGTAGTAGGACATACTTACAATTCATTAGTACTAAATCTCATTGTTATCCTTTTATCTTTGCACATTTCTTATGTAGATCTCTAAAATTCCCCTGGTTGTCTCTGGTTCCAGACTAATTTAAGTCACATTCATTTCTCTTCAAGTGCCTCTGCTTCTCTAATCATCTCTCTTTTACAAATTTAATAAATACACAAAGCAAGAAATCACTCCTTGTAGAACATACTAACATACTTCTACTATTTTATTTATTTATATATGTATATATTTTGCGATCGGTGGAGTAGGTTAGAAAACTAGAAAACTTTTCTGTTTTTCTAGACTTCCTTGCAAGAGATTTGTAAGACATTTTCTTCTGACAGATTTATGAGCAGACTACATTTTGCCACAGATATTTAGAAGCGGCACTAGTGGATTAGCAAGGGCTGGTTTGATTGGCCTCTCACGGTGCAGAGACCATCTCTGTAATCAGCCACCTTCCACCGGAATGCATATAAGTACCAGCAATGTAGGTCACACACAAAAGGCATTTAATCAGTACCTTCCACTGGAAATACGGTTTAAACTGTTAACTGTTAACTGGGCACTTAAGACAGTCTCTGGAAGTAAACGTCAAATACTTTAATTAGTGTTTTCTTCAGCTATGTTGTCACCTCCTTCACCTCCTTAGTCAGACCTCTGCTCTTTTCCATCTTTCCTCGGAATCTGCTTGTCTCTTAAGGAAGTTAAGCTGTAACTCGGTGAGAACACAACGACTTCAACCCGACTTTAACAGCAAAGGGCTTTTTCTGTAACTAACAGTGTGAGGGGTGGGAGTGAATATGCAACCAGTGGCAACAAAAGATTATGAAAGGCCCTGAAAGTGTCAAGTACTAAATACCAAAAGTAGCTTTAAACACAGAGGCATCTTGCCGAATTATTTCAACTTTAGATTACAGTTTCACAGAACAGTTGCTGTGAGAAGGAATAATGCGAATTTAGTCTAGTCAGAACCTTAACTTGTGCACAATTTACAGTCATCGCCCTTCCTATAGAGTGAAGCAAGAAAAAGGGAAGCTCAGAAGTGGAGTGTTTTATGTAGCCTTTTCTGAGTGCTTTGTACATCCAAGAATAAGTCCTCTGATCTCAACAGCAAGCAGATGCTGGAATTGAACAGGCTGAATAGAATCACAAAAGCCATTGAAGAGTTCCTGTTGCTACACATTTCAGAGAAATGGAATGGCAGTTTTCCTAGCGCTTTTTAAAGTAAAGAAACATGTTCCCCTTCTGTCAGTTGGAAAGAGACTGTAGTCATACAGAGCATATTTACATTGTCATGTATTCTACGACCAATTTCTACACAGGTCGCCACTCTCCACCCTGCCATCAACACCCTCTACATGCTTGCACATATTTGGATTTTGCAGCCTTGCTGATCAGCTGTCTTCTTGAGTGAAGAAACTCACATACAGTGAAGAGGTGAGTAGCACTCCAGCTCTACACCTGCATGGATAATAAGTAGGTGTAACATAACCTGTATTAAGGTTTGTAATATGGATATTACTCTGCCAGACCCAGATTTATTTTATTTCTCTGGAATATTTCAAAATCAAATAGCAAACCAAGCACTTTCTTCAACAGTCATGTTGTGCTTAATACTGTCAGGCTACTATGAAAGGCCATGGCTGGTGATCTGTGAAAGAGCCTTTGCATTCCCTGGTTAAATCCACAGCAACTGTATCAGTTCTTTTAGAGGCTCATATATATATAGCTACCTATATAGACAGTTTGAGATAACTCATGTCCTACTGAACATTTACAAAGAACATCAAAATTACTATTTAGTATTCAGGTAATGTTCTGTGCATTTACTGTACAGAAAACATAAGAACATTCACTCTAACAGTGGACTTGCACTGATTAAGAGAAGAAAGCTGACGGTGGTTTATTGCAGGTCTTGGATCAGAAATTACTTTTGATATATTTCACTGTACTGCAAGACTGCATTAATTGTGCTTACATCAGATCTTGGTGAGACATGCATGCTCCTGTTCCTCACAAGAGTGTCATGGTTTTATGATTTTCGGTTATTGGTATTCCACATCATAACATCATGGAGTGTATGTACCTGGTTCTCAGAAGAGAAGGACTACTACATTCCCCAGGGGACTTTGCTCCTCTGTTACCATTTCCGGCCAGAGGGGAAAGATAAAAACTTGCAGATCACGAGACCTCGTCCCTTCTCTTTCTGCCCATCTTTCATCCTGGCAGCACCTCACTCCCCAGCCGTCTTATCATCGGTAGTAGAGCAAGGTCTACCTTGATTTTGGACATTCTCTCTCTCTGTATTGGATTTATCAGCTTAAATTGTAATTATATTGTATTACAGTGTGTTGTTTTGAATTCCGATATCTTATTTAGTAAATTAGTCTGTTTCTCCTCAGATTGTTGCCGCTGTTTCTTTGCTCTCAGGCCTATCTCCTTACCCTTTTTTTCCCTTTTCCCTTTCCCAGGGCGTGGGTCCGTGGGTCCCCCGTCCCATTCATCATGGAACCAGGCCGAACACCCATAAACAGTTGACACAAGAGGAATCCCCTCTGCTGATTCTTCTTGTCTTCAGTCTTCTTAAGCCATAAGTTCAAAAAGATGCATCACTGCAGTTGCCCACTTCAAGGAAATTTGCTGAACTTTTCTAAAGACATTCTGACAAGTTCTTTGGTTCACAAATAATTCCGTCTCATTTATCAGTGGTCACTCTAACTGCAGAAATTTTTCCTAACGTCCAACCTGAATCTCCCCTGGTGAACTTGAGGCCATTCCCTCTAGTCCTATCCCTAGTGCGGGAATCGAATGTTGTTTCTGCATTAGAATATAAGTGAAGTAATTTACAGAGTTTAGGTAGATGGAGTAAGTTATAGGCACGAAGACTGCAGCTTCCGTCTCTCCAGCCACCTGAAATACCTCTGAGCCTTACAAGTTAGAAAAACTACTAATTTTTGGTGCTGGGTAGACAGGACCTAAGTAATACAGAATTTAAGGAGGAAATGTTAAATAATTAAAAATATACATATGTAACCTAGCGACAATTTATGTATAGCCAGCATGAAAATAAATGTTATACTTTGCCATACACATTGCAAGAATATCCTGCACAAATCAAAGGACAGGTCATGACATACCTAAGGAAGCACCTGAAGAAGGTATTGGGAATGGCCTGCCCCCCCCACTCCATCCCCATATCACCATATCAATACGATAAGACGAGTACTGAGACATCTTGGAAACAGCAGGATGGTGACTGACTGGCACAAGATAGCACATGAATTAACAAGTGTCAGAATGTAATTAACAAATGTAAATCTTCGATAAGATTGTGAACCTGGAGTATCCAGCCAATGGGTATGCAGTATGCCCACCATTGCAATTGCGAATAAAATCTGCTTTTATCAGAGATACCGTCCTGATAAATTATTTGGACATTTCCAACACTAGTTACGTGGGAGAAGAGGTGACCCCCACCTCACCGCAATTTCCTTTCAGGTAGTTGTAGAGAGCAATAAGGTCTCCTCTCAGCTATAAGGTGTATCTCTGTAGACACCTGAACAACATGAAATGTTTGCTCTGTACTGCAATGTGCTGCATCCTTGTGGAGTGGCTGTTGAAATGTAGATATAACAGCTGTGGAGAATACAGGTAGCCTTGGCTGTGATTTGCAGTGCAACAACTTGCCCTTTGCAGATTACCCTAGCATATCTGCAGTGTTGAAGACACAGTGTATTCTTATCACACTCTTGGTAAGAGTGTTCTAGGACATCCTGTCAGTTTATTTATATCCACTGAACGACTCCATTATCTAACACCAAAACACTTGGTAAACCGTTATACTCTTTACTCAAACTGAACTTATTCCAGCAGCAATTGAGACAAGGGTGAGTACTGCAAATCTGAAAGCAAAGGCAGACTAGACACACTGTATCATCAGAAGGGTATGTATTGTTTTCACATTCACCTTTGGAAACAGTGATTTGCAGTAATCCAGCTAAACGTATTACCCTAGCCCAAACATAAAGGACTATAAACAATCAATTTCAAAGGAATTCAAGTTTCGAAAGTGAGAGGAGAAAGAGACTCTACATCATCTGCTAATGACTATTGTTACTGATTTTACTTTACTCAGACAACTGGCTGATGGATGGTATTATGCAGCTCTTACAATTCTAAAGGGATCGCAGCAGAGGGCTATTTCTTAGAATAGCAGTTTAATGTGGAGAAAAGTCCTGAAAATGGATACAAAGGGAGACTTTTAATCAGAGCACTAATGTGGGCTGTCTGAGATGAAGCTCTTATCATTTCACCACAAGCAGCCTATAGCACTCGTAGGCAGATTTTGTGCTACGTTCATAGAGGCTTTTAAATCAATATTTGCACTTTAAACATAGGGAGATGTTTGACTGATTCACAAAACATTAGTAAGAACGTAAAATAACTGGGAAGATGACGTACGACATTTTTATTTATTTATTTAATTTTTTACCTCCACACTAGAACTAGTGGTTATTTCATACTAAAAGCAAATCCAATAGTTTGGGCCCGGTTAATTTAAGTTCTGCTTGCAAGAAGCACTCTAATCAGAAACAGTTTCATTGTTCCAATGAGATGGATATATCTCTACGATGTAAAATAATAACATGAAAAGAAATTGACTGTTCTGGCTGGTGAGCTAATCCCATAATGGAATTTGAAATTGGGTGAAAAAAATGCTGACAAGTAGGAGTCAGCTTGGGTGAAGCATAACTGTCAAGGGCTATTCAAAGGTGATGAAATACTTAGCAGGTCTGCCTGGCTCATACCTGGGCTAGAAGGTTTACACTAAGACCTTCTGAATTAGATCCATCACATTAAGAAACTGAGAACTGTAGCTTTAATGCAGAATGAAGGAAGTTGTATCTAGCAAAACAAGATGCAAGAAAATTGCATTTTGCCATACAAGGTACTTCAGTTGCATTCCTCTTGACACTCCTAACCACTATGGAAGTCCAAGCCGGAGCTCACAGAATTTCATAGTTGGTGACCTTCACTGAAAATTGTTACAGAGAGTTTTTAGGTTTTTAAGCTGCTGTTTCATTTTTTGATTACCACATTAGGACTTGAGGCTAGCCTGCTGCACACAGAAACTGAATGATGTTTTTGTTTGTGTGTTTGTTTGCTTTCATTTTAGATGAATAGAAAGGAAATACAGTATTTCTGATTGCCTGAAGAATTCTATTTGTATTGTTTTGATGACTCTTAAAGCAATTTTGTACAATAATATTGAAGAATACTGAACCCAGCAGAACTCCTTTGATGACATTGGCAATTCTGTGCAAAACTGAAATTGGGTCCAACTATTTTGCATGTGGTAACATGCCAATCATGTCTGTTATTTCATACATGTGGAAGTGCACAGGGGCAACAAAAGTAACATCTAATGCACTGTTGTGTAAATAAAATTAATTATCTACACAAACTATATGAAATAGCATAGATATTTGTTGTAAAGCAAAGATAATCTAATAAGCTAATTTATATAACACTAAAAAAATTGTTACTTCATGAATTAATACATTCTAAAAGGAAAGAAACATGAAAATGACCATTTAGTTACCTAACTGCAAGCGTCCTGATTACTTACAGGCATACTATATCACTGTGATTTTTGCCCATGCCAAAAACTGAAGAAAAAATGTAGAGATTAAATTGGAGAATTTGAACCATGCACAATATCTTTTATAAGTGATTAATTTTCTCTAAAGAACAATAAACAGCATTGTCTTGTATGATATTGCAAAATAATCAATTTCTAATGCTGGAATCTTGAGAATTTTTGCAGGAAGTAAATATAGTACATTTCATGAATTTGAAGGTAAGTGTTGAGAAAAGCAAAGCTTTTGGATGACATTAAGTTCCCCTGTATTCAGTGTCAGAACAATGAAATGAAAACATTTGCCACAATGTAAGAAATATTCAAATGTTTACACGGAGTATTTCCTTTTTTTGTTTTTAAGTTTGTTTTTCTATTCATTAACTAGAGAAAGTCGTTTTCATTTTAATGTGAACAGAAGCAATATCTGAGTGCATCCAGATTCTCTTTGCTTTTAGTTTTCATTTCAGATCTTAAGCTTTAAATAACTGCTTTCTTACATGTGAAGTGGAAGTTTTGATGTGTTTTTTTCTGTTTAAATGTGACATTGCTTGTGCTAAGGAAATACATCATACAAGAAGGTAAAAACCATGATTACAATGTTTCTATGTCATCATGTAAATATTATAAGAAACAATGCTGCATTTTTCTACCATTCTTTAATAGCAATATCACTTGGCAAGAATATGATCTCTAGAAGACAAATTAGAACACAAAGGTATGGATGAGTTTTTAAGCAAATCATATACATTTGAATGTTGTTAGCTCTAAACTTACAGTACAGTAGAAAACCTATCATTTGTGCCTGTGAGGCTCAGTAGTTAATTCAGGATTTCCAAGAAGGTAAAAGAGTCGGGGAAATGTTGTCCTTTGTTGGATAGAAGATAAATACAGAATACAGAAGAAAACCGAAGAATGAGACCAATGCATATTCCTCAACTTTCAAGTGCCCTGCCCACTGTCACACTCTACTACTATCTTCAGTTCCCGTTCCAGATGATATCTGTGTCTTGGCTGATGACCACCCAAAACACACCATACCATTCATTTCCTTTGTTTACTGTTTGGATCAACTGTTTACTTCTGAAGTCCACCTATACTGTCACACTCTTGACAGCCTTTTCTAAGCACTGCGCTTTCTTCCAAGATTGTGATCAAATTTCTCTCCTGCCCACTAGGCAGCACCCAGCACTCCTCCTGCCATTCCTCCTCTCCACACCATCCTGCCACTGACAGTCTTGCCTCTCCTCTTTCCCTCTTGCTGTCACAACAGCTTGTTCCCTCTATCACTTGAATTCCTTCCTCTCTTGCCCAGCCCTGAGCACTTTTTCTCCCATGTATTTGCAACAACTGGATCCCTAATCTCTTTTTCCTTTCTTTATTCTTTTTTCCACTCACTCTAATTCTGTTCCTGTATTCCCTAAGATGGTTTCCAGTAACTGATTTCATTTTAATTTCCTGTATTCTACCCTTTCAGTTAAATCTTTTATTGACAGCTGTGCCCTTTCCTTTCATAGACACTATGTTCCAAACACCACTGCGTTTTTTCTAGTTGTGCTTACACTTGTCTGGTCTTTATGAACAACATAACAAAATAGGTTAAATTCCCTTCTTGTATTCTTACCTGTTTTACACTCAGACCTTAAACTGACTGCAAAAATGTTTTCAGACAGCAGGGATTTCAGTAAACAGCTCAGCTGCTTATTTGACTGGCTATGCTGGACTACTACATGTGTTACCGGACAAAAACATCAGTCTGAAAGACAGCTCCTTAAAACCAATGTGGTATTAAGAAGTAGGCATTCTTTATTGTGGTGCCAGATTCATGGGGGGTGCCAGCACTTAAATGTGTTTTCTGGCACAAAAGATCTTCAGCTTATATACGTTACATGTATTACATACATAAAGATATTCCCAGACAGTACATACATATCCAATACTTGCCCTGAAATCTTTACATAGGGTTCCACCTCCTTGTACATGCTCAGTCTTTTTGTGGTGTGATCCTGGGACCCCTCGTAGTAGTCTTGGAGTGTGCTTTAGTTGAGCTCTTTAGTCCTGTGGACTTATTAAGGATGCTTTGTGGGATGCTTTGCTGACTATATCCCCCAAATACTAGCTGTTACCAGTTCTTGGCTTCGGAGCAGCCTTGTCGGGTGGCCTTGCTTATGTAGGCAGGAGCCTTCTGCAAACGATTGTACTGCTATCTAATATGGTCACAATATTCCACAAGACATGTGAAGAGCAGGAATTTTATTCCAGTGTGTAACTCAACATTTCTCTACGCAGGTGAGTTACACATATTGAATGTATATATATTGAATACAAATATATATATATGTATATATACATATACATATGTAATAATAAAAAATACCAACTTCATGCTGAGGTGATACATGAAAAATTACTGGTATATTTTTTTGTTTGGATGAAGAATCAGCAGTGTGTGAATGTAAGGAGATATAATGAACCATTTTACTATTTTTAGAATTTGATTAAAATAAGAGGAAAAAAGTAAATATGTGAATAAATATATTTGTCATGGTTGTGAGGATAAAACTAGAAAGCAATGAGATAAAATTAAGTCAAACTGAAGTAGCCTGTTAAGGAAATTTTCACTGTACTCTTTGCAAGCAAATATTAAAAGATTGAATTCAACAAGTAAGGTTTGTTTTATACTGGGAATGGCAATTAATTATTTAACACAGTAAAGGAAGATTGATATGAGCTGTCCAAAATGAAAAAAAAAAATGATTAATCTCTGCAAATGTACCCTACACAGTAGTACCTTGCAAATATAGATGAAAGGTAGCCTTTCCAAGTCCAAATTCATTTACCTAAATGTGGATTTGCTAACCTAGAGGTATAAGCACAGTTTTCAAAAAGATTCAGCTATTTACGTAGACACTAGTCTCCTTAGGTAAGAAGCAGGAGCCACCTGAGAGGAGCTGTATAAACCAAGATTAGACAAAGTCATGGGAATGAGGAAAAAATATCAGGAGAAATGACAAAATGTGTACATATGTGAGCATGCATAAGTACATATGTATGCATGAATGTAGGTCACTCTGAAAGTAATGCCCCCTATTTATCTCCATGGAAACTTCAGCATATAAAAAGAGCACAATAACACTGATGAAGCTAATGCTCTGCTGCTAAACACTATTTTTCAACACAGTCACCATCATTAGCATTGCATTTTTGCCAGCAATGAACGAGAGCCTGCATGCCACACTCATAGAAATCTGCATGGCCTTCCGGAAATCAGCTTGTCTTTCACATACATTGCAGTCACCACTGCTGCCATACCACCAATATCTGCCTCTGATGCCTTGGGCCAATGTAATAAAAAAGGGGACATTACTTTTGGAACAGCCCTCATATATATGCTCTATTATAAGCTTTTCCATTTATATCTACATATTTGACTTATTTATAATTTTTGTGCTTTTTATTTTTTTTTCCAGTGAGTTGGCAAGATGTAATATCATTTAATACAAACATGCTGGTAAATATACAATCATAGAATCATAAAATGAACAAAATTTAATGATTTCTGTTATTTAGTCATAGTGGAGATACTTATTACCAAATGTTTCAGATAAACAAGAGAAATCAAGTTATGAAAACAACCTGAGATGCACTTAAGAAAATGAGCTGATTAAAAGTTTTGCAAACAAAAGAAAATAATTATTATTCTAAATACTGTTGTTCTTTGTAATGTGTTCATACTGTTTCCAAATCTTATAATGATTTTTTTTCCTTTTTTTTTAAATTTGCCATTTATCACTATCTGCAGCAGCTTGTGCATTAGACACACACTAGATTTTAAATTCCACCCACATGCTCTTGCATTTCTAAGTACATGTGTCTGATGATTCTGCCACTGGGAAATGTTTAGTTTCAAAAACTCAAAATCAATTTGCTGAACTATGTATTTAAGGGGAATTTTTCTGTCAGATTCTATGACTTGATGGAAATGCTTTCCAAAATGCCTTCCTATTTGTTCTATGTCACCTTTACTTCTATTCTCTTCTTTCAGTAGGAATCAATTTATATCTAATGAGTATGCATACTGGAATTTATACTTTGATTACATCTGACAGTGTGTAGGACAGCCATTGCATCAATGTTATTGAGAAACAGACAAATTACAAAAGCCTTGAATTTGGGGATGCCATTTTTAAGGTGTCATGTTACTTGAAGTTCGTTATTATACCTTTGTTAACGTACCTTCTTTGAAGGACACTTAAAATAGATATAATCTATCATAAACCATATCTTCTTATTCTACACTACTAGTCCCTCATGTTCTGATGTTCTACTGTCTTCAAGTATGCCATGGTCATGTGTCTTGTCTGGCCCAAAATCATATTTACTGGCATTAAGTCGCCGTCATACTTTTCTGGATCTTCTAACATTCAGCTGAGAGTTTTATCTTAAACCATCTACTCACATTACTTTCATGATCAACTTCCCCTCTGGGGTCTTGCTTCCTCACAAGCTCCTTTTTAACTCCTTTAATTTTAAAGGAGATGGCAGAGACCTAACTTCATCTGCAATTTTTATTACACTGACTAAACGTACCTTCACTCAACTTTTCAGAAACTGTGGTTTCACAAAATTGATTGTGAAATGACAAGCTTCTATTTCCTTTATTTACAGTGATTATCACAAACAGCAATCCGTGTTCTAGGCATCCTCCTTACTACTGGATTAGAAAATAAAATAATAGCAAATACATAGAACATATAGTTTGCTTCGATATAGCAAATTCTCAGCAACAAAACACTATTCTTCAACATAGTTACCATCATTGGCATGTATTTTTGCCAATGATGAACAAGAGCCTGCATGCTGTGGTTGTCAAAACCTGCCCCAGTGGAGGTGACCCACTGTCACTGTTCCTACTCCCTGAATGTAATGGAATATTGGTGGGAAGGTTCAGCCTCTACTGCCATATCACCAGCATCCATCTCTGACACTGTGGGCCAAGGTAATAAAATAGGGACATTACTTTTGGAACAGCCCTTGTACAAAGCATACAGAAATTTTTGCGTTCCCACTCTCCTCGGGTTAACGTGGGGCCTTTTATACTTTCTGACTTCATCTCTCATGCTACATGGTCAGAACACAGTATCAAAAAAAGAAAATGAATGGTAGACATGCTTGTCTCTGCTATGGTCTTTGGAAACATGGTGTTCCATGTTTCTTCCTTGCACTTTTTTGGAAGGGAAGAGAGAGGACAGGTAGCATCAAGACTCTTCTTAGAGAATTTACTATTCTGAGATTATATACTAAGATATTTACTACTTGGGTTTCTTTATTTTATGCTCTAAAAGAAAATATTAGTAACTGTAAAAGGTAGTTGAAGTTGCCAATAAGATGCTTTCTGTCTCTCAGAAAGAATGATAGTGTGTAAGGAAATGTCACCAAACATACATTAAGATACTCTTTTTTCTACTAATGCTACTCTGAACTAGAATTAAAATTGTGGAATTAAATATACATATGCTTTGAATATAAAAGCCTCTTCTCACTAATTAGGTACAAGACTTAACTAGTCTGTAGGGCACATATTGTCCTGCACATATTCCTCCATATATGATGACATCATAAACTTTTTTACCCATGTATTTAGGCTCATATTTTGTGACCCAGTGCCTAACATTCACTGAAGCCAATAGCTGTACTTTATGTAGAGATATTCCCTTCTGAAATGCTTTTCTAATAAAAGACATGCTAGGTGATAGTTTAATTTTCCTGTATAGATAATAAAAAGGTGGAAGTTCAGGAGAATAACAAAATATTTTCCTATTAACAATTTTGTCTTTATTGTACATGTCTCTTTTTTAATCTTGTGGAAGGAGACACTAAAATAAAACAACAAAAACAACATTATTTTGAAGTTATACTTCAGCTTACTATGTCCACAGTTTCACGAAGAAAGCTGTCATTCATCTTGCCTCCTCCACACCTTTAGAAATTGATGTGAAAAATCCTTTTAAATTACTTATGTATTTAGATTTTATGTTTACTGAACTACCACAGAGAATTTAACAGAGGCACGGAACTTAATATCTGGATGAAAACAACTGTTTTAGCTGTCTCCAAAGAGTAACACCTATTTACTTCAAATTTCAGAGCTCCTGAGGTAAGCTTGTGCTGAAATGATTCATGCAGAGGCTACCTGAGACTTTTCCAGCAAAGGGGACCTTTCAGCTGACCTGTTTCTGAAATTCTCAACAAGCCTAAAGATGTTATAGTATCTCTTACTACACCTTTAGCAAAGCAGAGTGAAACTATATTCACTCTGGGAAGAAAAAAAAAGTATATGATCTATTTTATCCATAGCTGTCTTCATTTTAGGAGTGGGTTCTTTATTTGCTCATATTAGAAGCCTAGGGAAAAAAAATGGGGGATTCAATCTGAAATCAAGACATGTAAGTAAAGACGTCAACATAAACCAGGGGTCCATTATAGTCAAATGCCACTTATTACGTATAGCCAATATAGAGTACGATTTGGGAAGATAACATAGGCATCTATGGTAGGTACCATTGCAGATACCCTGGGGTTTCACATCTGGTGTCCACCTGACGTCTGAATTCAAGCAACACACAGATATACAGAGAAAAGCACAGGTAATATAATCAAGATTAAATTATATCTTCAAGTTAAATGGAACAAGATAACAGAAAGTCCTAAAAAGGAAGAGTAGAGAATGAGAGATTGTGTTCCTCCTATTCTTTGGAGATGACAGGATCTCTTTTTAGATTTCTTTCTTTTTTTTCTCTTTTCCCTTTCATTCAGGTTAGACCCACTACTGCAATTCCCAAAGAGGAATTCTGGACAGAATGACTCAAATATAACACCAAAATATATGTTAGATTTCACACTATGTAAGACAATAATAATGATTTTATGCAATAAAACACAAAGTGAAGATTAGAAAAATGCAAGCATAAGGGGCTGTTGATGATAGAGTGTCACATTGTTGAGTTGCACTGTGAAGATACTAATACACTGATGAGAAGGAACTTCAACATATCTTCAGTTCAGGAACCATTCATTGTATGGGATATGGGATTTGTGAAGAGCGTTCTGCCTCTTGTTTTCCTCTTGTGGAATGCATATATTTAAATAATACAGTGTTATTTCATTATCAATATTTTGTATCGATATGCTTAACATTTCTCATGACATACGCATGCGCACAAACACATACAAAATCTAGAAACTCAGCTCTTGTTGTTCTCATGCAGTTGTACTTGAGTTAGAAAACAAACAAATGCAGCTAGAATATAAGATGTAATTAAATGACAAAACCTTAGCTGGACTTCTGTCCCAGGGGGCTGGTCCAATGTCTGAAAGTATTTTATTCCACTCTAAACAAGTACTGTGCTAATCCCCTTGGAATGCTGCATTTATTACTTACCTGGCAGGTGTGAAGTGCTGCGTGCTAAAGGGATTATCTCCCCCTCCTTCTCTCCACCTCCTGCTTTGTTCGGAAAACCAGAAGAAGAGAGGGAGGAGATAATCCTCTTCAAATGGAGCATTTATTACCGCAGTTGCGGGCGTGAAGGGCTGCTTTCCGAGGGGAGTCATCACAGGAGAGTCTCCTTATACAAGCATTAAACTCCATTGTAAACAAACCAAATCCTCATACCATTTTGACTGCCACTTTCTTGTGAAAGTTCAAGACTTTTTACTGTTCTTTCCAATAGTTAGAACTCCCTACTCTCAAGCTATATTCCTGCGACTGGATTATTGGTACTGGTATATTTGGCTAACAGATACAATCAGTTACAGTGGCTATAAAACAAAGTTTAGTTTACCTTTTTTTCACTCTGTTTTTTTTTTCTTTTTTACTTTCAGATCTAAGCCTCAAAACGCCTCCTCCTCCCCCCAAAGCAAACAAACAAACAAACAAAACTCTAGATGTTCCCAGAGGTATGTGTTGGATGAATTTGCTAATTTCAAAAGCACCAATTCTATGTTTCACAGACAACTGACTTTGTGAGAAATTCAGCAAAGCAACTGCTTGCTACAGATTTGCTAGAGAAGCTTCTCTTGCTGGAGATGAGTTCCTCCTTCATTTCAGTCAAAATCAGCCGAGTCAGAGCTACACCGTGGCACTGATCCTAAATCAGCCTAATTCCTACATCTACTCTGGATCTTGCTGTGCAGTCCCCTCCATCCTGCTGACTACACTGGTGCAACTTTGTGTTCATTCTCAGACAGTTTGACAAAACTTACAAATATTGGAAAAGAGTAGTGGGTACCACACAGTAGTGGATCCCAACACAATGGACAGAGAACACCCATGTTGCCATAGCACAAGAGATAGAAAGTAGCTCTGATTTAGCTTCATTAAGGTTGTTGTGAAGCTCCAGGCCCGTTTTCCTGTAGTGAGTTGGGGAGCAAACAGCAGTTTCAAATCAATTAGATTTTGATGAATTTTCTTCAAGAAAAGGCACTAAAGTAGTGAGGGAAAGTGTTAGTGGCTGCAGCCAGGGAGAACAAGAGTGCAAGCCTGTCCATATTCCTGGAGCAGAGAGAATAACAATTATAATCACACTTAAGGTTCTGATTTGCAATTTTATTTTTATCAAGGCATGTGGAATGTAGAGAAAAGTGATCAGTACAAGTAGGAAAGACAGGATTCTAGTAAAAATTGTTCCTTGAAGCCAAGAGGTTTTTAATTCTGTGGAAGTAAGATTGGGGAACATAACTCTGTCTTTTCCTTTGTAGCCTCATGCAATTTCATTGAGACTTAAAATTTCCTGCAAGGTATTCAGTGTATCTGTACTGCAGGAAGAACTCTTCAAGGAAAAAGACACCATTCTGCAAGCTCTTATGTAAACTGAGCTGCAAGTGCAGGTTTGCCAATTAGGAAATCAGTGCAGATTCCAATATATCCTTAACCTAGGCTCTGTTATGGAAAGCTTTAAGGACGAAGTCCCAGTATGTCTACTTCTATTTTTAACTGTCATTCAGATGTATAAAATGCAAACACCATATTGGGTGTTTCCAAAGTAAGAAGAAACAAAATAAAAGGAAATTGCCACACAAACATTATTTCCTTGAATATATGCCAGCTAGTAATGTAGATGCTTGGCTACTCTGACATTGACTAAATCAGTTCCTTGTGCAGAACCTCTGGTGCTTTGTATTTCTGTCTTTCTCTTAGCTGTGCAAAAACTTTGGTGTGTGACTTGCTTCTGTTATTCTTACATTTGAGAGAATTTCTGATTCATTTGCAACACTACCAGCTTTCAGGACTCACATAGAGGTTCAGTAACTATGCTTGCCTTTATTTTCAGCCATTGACAGCATGCTATAGAAAAGGAGAATTAAGGATAAATGGCATGCTTAGTACTGGAGTGCCTAAAATACCCACTTTGTTCCAGGAAAGCTGTTTCTCTCTTGGTGCAGCTTTTTCATTCTATTCTAAGAACAAAATCTCCAAGCTAAATTAATGTTTGCACATATTTGTTTCACACAATAAAACAATGTTGTCAAGGAAAATATTTTTCCAAAATATGTTTCTTTGAAGAACCAGAACATTCAAGAATTTACCATGGTTAATGCAGAAATTGGTCAGGATATATGTAAACACACTGACAATTCTAATACACAGCTGTATTTTTTCTATTATCCTGTACATTTTACTGAATCATAGGCTCATGCATTTTGCTGCTTAAATGACAAGGTGATTCGGTCATGAGAGGATACTATTTGAATTATGTTCTTTTTTTGAACAAAAAGGGCAAGATATTGTATTTCCAAATAGTGGGTGGCTGGATACCTCAGGCTCATTATACTTTCAGTAGTTATTTTGTGAAACCAGAAATGTTAATAGTGTATTATTTGCTAGTTTTTCACTCACTGTTCTTCTGCTAATAAATTTGTCAAACAGTAAAGGAACAGAAATACTGTGAGATCAGTTAAACTGAACAGCCAATGTAAACAATCTGGCATCTCTTTATAACACATCCAGAACATTCAGAATATGTTTATGAATTCTAAGTATGTTCACAGTCAATCTGCATGCCTCATAAATGCTTCTCAAATTAATGAAAAACTAACAATTGTCCTATTTCTTTTTGATGAATACTATTTAGTTTATATTCATTTCTTTTCCAGCCTGGAATATTTTTCTTGCCTGTCAAGAGAAAAAGAAATTGCAGTAAGATCTGAAACATGATCTTGTTATATAACTGCATTGTTAACATCAGTAGGTAAGTCTTTTTGTATTCATTTGCAGGTGCAACATGATGTCCCTATGGGCCAAAATGGCTTTTATTTGATGTTCTAACAATTCAGTATGCCAAGAATCTTCTGAAAAGTGACTTGCATTGGAGGTACACAGACATTAGTGATTCCTAGGAAAAGAAGAATTCTTAAAAAAAATACATAAAATTGCTGTTGTTTTGCACTGAGATCATTTTCTTCTAAATAATCTGTATTTTGTGTTATTCTGATATGAAAACATTGCCCTAGGTAACAACAAGGTAAATCTTCTAATGAGATCACAAACCCAGGGATCTGTGCATGGAACTGAATATCAGCTTCAGTGCATTGGAAATGATGGTAATAACACTGGGATATTGCAAAGTTTGCACAAGATGGGTCTCATGAATGTTCACACAGGAAGAAAAAGAATGCTGTCTGCAAGTCGGTCAGGACCTATTGAACAGACACAAGGCTGAAGGTGGCAGGTTCCCAAATCAGGTTGTTACCCATGATAAGATGTGGTGTCATTGCTACAAGCTGGAGTCAGAATAGCAGTCCATGGAGTGGTGATATGGATTCTCCATCAAAGAAAATGTTCAAGATGCAGCCTTCAGAGAGGAAAGTGATGTGCACTGTCTTTTGCGATAAGAAAGAGGTGATCCTTCTGGATTCCCTGAAACCTGGTCAAACCACCAATTCTGACCTTACATTGCAACACTGACTATGCTGAAGGCTCTAACTTCTGGAGTCGGGCCACAGAAGAAGACAGCATTTTTCTTGCAACAAGATAACGCTAGGCCCCATACCAGTCTGAAGACTGGAGCGCATTGCCAGTCTTGGCTGGACTGTCCTACCACACCCACTGTATCATTTAGATTTGGCTCCTTCTTTGTCTGTTTAGGGCAACGAAAGATAGGCTGCATGGTCAACATTTTCCTAGCAATGACTTCATCATAGCAGCTGTGAAACAGTGGGTCACCTTTGCTGGTGTAGATTTTTATGAGTGTGTTATGCAGGCTCTTGTTGGTCTCTAGCAAAAATGCGTAGCTAGTGGTGATGACTATATTGAAAAATAGTGTTTGGTAGCTAAGAATTTGCTCTATCAAATAGTGTTATTTTGCTCTTTGTATCTGCTGTAGTTTTCATGGAAATAAATAGGACAAATTACTTTAGGATCGACTTACGTACATTATCACAGAATCATAGAATCACGGAATCATAGAATCATAGAACGGCTTGGGTTGGAAGAGACCTTAAAGATCATTTCATTCCAGCCCCACTGCTGTGGACAGGGTTGTCATCCACTAGATCAGGCTACTCAGGGCTCCATCCAGTTGGGCTTAAACATCTAGGAGATGGTATATTCAGAACAACTCTGGGCAACATGTTCCAGTGCCTCACCATCCTATGCCCTATATTATTTTTGTAAAAGCAAATACCTTATTTTATTTTTCAGACTTCCATGGAAAAATGTGTTTTAGGAGATCAGTGTGTTTGGCTTGACTTCTCAGCATCTGACATATTTCTCATACAAAATATTCAATCGATAATCATTCACCATGAATTTGGTGCTCTTACTGTACATATTTTCCTTATTATTACTTCACTACAGAAAAAGCTCCTTCTGTGTTTCATGACAGAGGATTTTGTTCTGTTTCTAAGGACATCTATGCACAATGAACACTAGCTAAAGGAAAAGCAAATCCTTAGTCATCCTGGTGCCACAGCAGCACCAGCAGAGAAAATGAACAGGCTACAGCTGAACTGGTACCATGGAAAGCAGTTGAGTAGAACTAGACTGGATTCTTTATGGAGGCTGGAGCTTTCATCCATAAAAGTATCACAGTGTAAAATACATCTAGAGATATGTAACATAAAAAAAAGTATGTATCTGTTCATGGCCTCGTAGATCTATTGGTCAGTATAGTTTCTTTACTTCTTTCATTGTAATTCTTAGTACAGCCATATTCAGCAATTCATGACATTAAAGAAAAGTGTGACAGTTAGAAATTCAACAGCAGTAAAGCAATTATTCCCATAAGAATCGATGTAATATGGAATGGAAGGGTGATAGGCTTTTATTTCTTTTTCCAGAGATCTGAGAAATGCACTCATTCTAAATATACAAGCAGAGTTTATGTGTTTTAAAGCAGAGAGAGACAGGAACAATATCATCAGGATTGTCTGAGGAGATATAAGCTCTTGGAATCTTGGCTTTTGAGATAGATTACAGGTTCTTTGTCCATAGAAATCTATGTAAATTTTCTAGCTTAGGCATTCTTGTAGCCCCTCTGTGTTGTCATCATCTTCTTCAGATAAATCAAGGTCAATTAAATCAACCAGGTGTAAACAAAAGAAAAATGGTGTGAGGATGGCCATTAGAGCTGTGTATTTAAATGTTAGCAATGAATTTCCAACATGAAATTGCAAGGAAACAGATGCGTCAGCTGAACATTCCGAAGTCCATGGGACAAGATGGGATTCACCCCAGAGTGCTGAAGGAATTAGCGTGTGTTATAGCTGGACTCCTCTCAACAGTTTACCAAAGGTCTTGGGAGTCTGGGGAGGTCCCTGCTTACCAGAAGCTAGTCAATGTTATCTATGTAAAGGGCATAAAAGAAGACACAGGAAACTACAGATCTGTTAGTTTAACTTCAGTCCCATGAAAAGTTATGGAGAAGATTGTCATGGAGGACATTGAATGTCTGTTAAAGAACAAAGCTATTATCAGGCATAGTCAATATGGGTTCATCAAGGGAAAGTCCACCCTTAGTAATTTGATCTCTTTCTATGATAAGGTGATTGATGATTGGTGGTTGCAGGGAGGGAAGTGAATGTAATCTTTCTGGATTTCAGTAAAGATTTTGGTACCATCTCTCACGGCATCCTTCTGGATATATTGTCCAGCTGTGAAATAAGCAGGTTCATGCTATGCCGGGTGAACTGGCTCAACATTAGAGCTCAAAGTGTTGTGGTAAAAGGATCTACCTCTAGTGGGTGGATGGTCACCAGTGCTATTCACCAGGGCTCGTTTTTAAGGCAAGTCCAGTACAACATTTTTATCAGTGGTCTGAATGAAGCACTGGAGTGCATCTTCAGTAAGTTTGCTGATGATACTAAACTGGAAATTGCCATCAGCTCCCTAGAGAAATGAGAGGCCTTGCAGAGGGATATCTATATACATTGGAGCACAGAGCAATTAGCAGTGGCATGAAGTTCAACAAAGGAAAGTGCAGGGTTCTGCACCTGGCACGGAGTAATGCCAGACACAGGGACAGACTGGGAGACCAGTGGCTAGAGAGCAGATCAAGATGAAGGGACCTGGGGGTGCTGGTGACAGCAGGCTCAGAATGAGGCAGCAGTGTGCCCTAGCAGCCAAAATGGCAAAATGCATTGTGCAGTGCATTAAACACAGCATAGCCAGACAGCAAAAAGAAGTGATTCTCCTTCAATATTTCAAAGCCCTGCCTTGAATACTGAGTTCAGTTCTGGTCTTCACAACACAAAAATGATGTTAAGGTCCTTGAAAGCAGCTAGAGGAGGGCAATGAAGCTAGTAAAAAGGATGGAAGTCATGTCTATTAAGAGAGGCTGAGGACATTTTGGTCCAGTCTGGAGAAAAGGATGCTGAGAGGTGACATCATTGCACTCCACAACTCCTTGAGGAAGGAAAGCAGAGAGGGAGAAGCCAGTCTCTGCTCCCTGGTAACTGATTACACGACATGCTGGAAGACAAAGCTGTGCAAAGGGAGGTTCAGGCTGGATATCAGGAAAAGCTTGTTTACTGTGAGGGTAGTCAAGAACTGGAACAGCTTTCTAGAGAGATGTTTAATGTCTCATGCCTGTCAGTATTCAAAAAACATTTAGACAATGCCCTCAATAATATTCTTTATCTTTTGGTTATTCTATTCAATAATAACTATAAAGCAATAACTTACTAAACTGAATTATGCTGTGATTTGAAACCAATAAAGGCAACTTACTGAAGTTAACTTAGAATATTTCTTGGCAAGAAGTGACTGATTTTTATAGCAAATACTAAAGCAAGTAACAGCAGTCGGTTCTGAGCTCCGGAATAATAGCCTTCTGTGCCAGAACTGCAAGCAAATGTGAAATATATCAAATGTTTCTTATTAAGGAAATAGTTATGTAAGGAAAATGTCCTTCAAAAATATTCACAATCAGGATTCATGAGATACCCTTTCCATATAAAAGCCTATTTCCACAACAAAAAAAAAAGAGAATGTGCTATATGAAGAATGATCCAGAATGGTCCAATTAAAGAGTTGAAAAATGGAAATAAAAGCAGGATATTAAAATGTATATACCAACTGACATTTTGCAAGACAGCTCTTTACAGATTAATGGTGGCTTACTGCACTTAATCCCAAAGATCCAGTAGTATATACGTATAAGAGAAGTAATAGGAACGGGAGACATTTTCCTGCAACACTTGGAATAATTGACTATTTATACTTCTCAAGTGCTATGGCTCTTGAGAGTGGTTTTGATCCTGACAGCCAGCATTTACTAATAACAAGGTTACCCCACTTTACATAAAAAAGCACAGATTGGAAAAAAAAATATTTCCAGGAATTCTATATTCAAAAGATTAACAATCAAGAAAATGTCACAATTACCATGCTTTTGATGTGTACAGAAAACTGAGTTTTTACAATGGTTGTGATATTCCTTTATTCTTGATCAGTTCTACCAAAGTAAGAAGTACTTGATTTAATGCTGGTGTATCTCCAGACCAAGATTTACCTTAGGTTTCCTAGCAGAAATATAGCTACCTACTCTCTGGGTGATATTTTCCTTCTTATCTTTTTATCTAAACCTGAGTGTAAATTCTTTTGAGAAGAGAAAGTCCTACGTACATATAGAGTTATTTACTGGGAGATGAAACTCTGGACACAGTATTTTAATTAGTAATTCAAAACTGAACACCACTTAGCCCAGATACAGAAACAAATTCTTTGAATATCTGTATATTGTCACAATGTGCGATTATTGCCTGCAAGTATAAATAATGGTGCTAGTGACTTCACCATTTCACCACTGATTTCAGACTGCTAAATCAACTCCTTCTTCAAGAGAGCCACACTTGGTAAGAGTTTACATATAAATGAACTAATCGGGACCCAGATGTTTCCTGCCTTTTCTCCAGATGGTAGTGCATAAGCTTCTAGCTTCTGGCAAGTATACAGGAGTTCAGAGAATGACAAGAGACAACAAGAGAAAGCTGAGCACTTTGCAGATGCTGATTCACAGTCATACAGATACATCAGTATGCAGACCTACAGGTACATGCAGTTCACAGCAGGGGTGCATTGTGTATATAATTATTGTGTGCAAGGATGAGTTATAAGAACTAGACACAGAATGAGGACTCTGACCAGGTGAGTTGGTTATAAGCCCCTTGCAGAGCCATCGTCCACAGACAGCACTGGTTAGCCACAATTCCAGGTAAGAATATTTACTACTTAATCTGCCCTATGTAGGGAGAAGGGCATAACATGAACTTCACCAAGTAATACTTTCACTTTGCCAGGGGATATTGTATGCAGGGCTCCATCTATCCAGACAGCAGCTGCTCTCAAGTCAGCTCAGAGCTCCCTGCTATGTAGTGTTTATATGCAAGTTTTTATCAGACTCTCATAGAAGTGATAGAAATAATCCTTCACTGACTCTTCTTTGTGTCTTCAAAAAAATTGTGAACACTGTTTTAATTGTGGCTAATTTTGTCTTTCTACACAATGTCTAGCCATAAAGATAAAACAGTTCTTTGTTATGCAGAAGTAGGGGATTTTCTATGTCTGCCTTATCTTTTACCTGATCATACTTGTTCTGAAAAATGAACATAACACCTGAGGATTGAGGCTTTGGTGATGACATTTATCTAAACAGCCATACCTATCTGAGAATAATCCATAATCAGTATGTGAACATTCTTGTATCCTCAGAACCAAAGAGCAAAGTAAACGGCCTTCCATATTTTTTAGTGCTTTAGATTCCATTCATATTCATTCTAACATAGAATCTTAGAATCATAAAATATCCTGAGTTGGCAAGGTCCTACAAGGATCATTAAGTCCAACTCCTGTCTCCACACAGAACTACCCAAAATTCAAACTATATTTCTGAGAGCATCGTCCAGACACTTTTTGAATTCTAACATGCGGTTGGTGATTGCCCAGCCCTCCAATTTGTTGAGATGTCTCTACGAGGCCTCTCTACCCCCGATGTAATCAATAGCTCCTCCCGATTTAGTGTTGTCTCCAAACTTACTTAGTATACCTTTTGAGTACTGTATCTAAATCACTGATGAAAACATTAAAGAGAATTGTCCCTAAATGGAGCCCTGCAGAATGTCACTACTGACTGTCTCCCAGCCTGATGTAGCCTCATTTTCTACAACCTGACTAGCCTGGCCCATCAGCCAGCTGTTTACCAATTGCATTATGTCTTTGTCTAGCTGTATGCTGGCATTTTGTCCAGAAGGATACTGTGAGAATCAGTATCAAAAGCCTTGCTGGAATCCAAAAAGATTACATCATCTGGCTTCCCTTGGTCAACGAGGTGGATAACCTTGTCATAAAGGGAGACTAAGATGTTAAAAACATCTACTTCGTCTGTGCCCCTGTTTGTGAGATGATCATCTCATCAAGTAATAGACCAGTGTTATCTCTGGTCCTCCTTTTGCTGTTAGTATATTTTAAAAAGCTTTTTTCATTGTCCCCAAAATTACTGGCCAGCTTCAAATCTAATTGAGCTTCAGCCACATGAATTTTCATCCTACAGTGGTGAACAGCATCTCTGTAGTCCTCTCATGTCTCTTGACCTTGTTTCCAGCAACAATATGCTTTCTTTTCCCACCTAAGGTCAAGAATAAGATGTTGTCCTGGCTGGGTGGCATAAAGTAGATTCCCGCAACAATATCCACTTTATTTGTTTGTCCTTGATCTTTACTCAGAGGCCTTCAACCATGTCATCACCAACTGCAAGCTCCATAAAGTCCAGACCCTCACTCACAAATGGCACCATCACCCTGCCTCACCTGCATTGCCTGTCTCTTCTGTAAGCATCCATCGTGACACACCAGTCACAGGACTCCTTTCCCTTCTGCCAACGATATCATAGATCTGGGACTAAGCAAAGACTTCTAGATCCTCCTGCTTGTTCCTCATGCTGTGTGCATTGATGTAGAAACACTTAAAATGTGCCTCATTGTACTCAGGAACTCATGGAGCAGACTAAATGTTCTTATCTGCATGCAATCTCTCAATTTTGGCATGATTTTTAGCTTATCACTGGCAAGCCCAGTTTTATCCATTTCCCCATTTAAATCTCCATCAATAAGTCCTGCAACCTCCCGCACAAAAATCCTTTTTCCTCTCTGAGAAATGTGCATCCCATCACGTGCCATCAGGCTGGTGTTGTGTCAGTCATCCCATGATCAAATGAAGCTCAGAATTCTGCCATTGACACCAGCCTTATAGCCACATATTGACCAACTCGGTCTGCCTGTTTCCTTCAGTATTAATCTCTGCTTCTGTAAGGATGGAGAAGAGTATTACTTGTGCCCCTGATACTAATCATCCCAAGGGCCTGAAGCACTTTTGATCACCCCTTGGACTACTTTTTGCTACTTTGTTGCTGCCAGCATGAAAAGTCAAGAATGGGATAATAATCAGAGGAAGGCACCAGGCTAGTGAGCTCTCTAGTAATGTTTCTCATCCAGGCCCCAGGGAGGTAGAAGTCTTCCTTATGGGTTAGGTCTAGTTGGCACACTGGGCATTCTGTTCCCTTAAGGAGGGAGTCTTCTATGACAACGACATTTTTCTTTCTCTTGACAGAGTTGGTCATGATACACGAGATAGGCTGATTATCTCTAGGTGATCCCTCAAAGCTGGAGTTAATTTTAGTGAGTTTGGATCATCGGAATGATCATAAAAACTGGAAATGGCTACTGAATGGCATTGCTGAACATTACAGATTAATGGAGAATATCACTATCACATGAAGTTACACTTGAGAATTGGCAAACACACTGGAATTCAACATTTTTAATCTTATAAATAGATTCTTTATAACTTAGAATCCATATGACTAGCAAAAATGTAAGAGAGTGATTAAGCTCCTCCAAATGTATCTAAGATACACCAGATGATCCTCATGCTAAAAGTATCTATGTTTCCCTGTTGTCTATCGAGGGAACCTCTGGAGATTTACTTAGCCTGATACATCTGTATTGTAGATATTAAAGCAGGTGAGATGAATGTCACCCTTACTGTTTAATTGCATGCCTGGTACAGAGTAGAAAATCAGAGAACAAGTGGTTTGATTTAATCCAGTGTAAAAAAAAATAAAAAAAAGAAAGCTCTCTACTGAAATATAAACTGCACTTCCCGGAAATATCTCCATGTTCATTCAGGGAGTCTCATTCAAATACTGGCCTGGTCTAACCCTTGCCAGCTTGTAAGATCTAACAGATTTATTGTAACTTAGAAGAGTTTCCCCTTTCCCCCACTCACAGCTAGACTTGTCTGGAGAATAAATTCTAAAGCTACAGTATATCTTATACTGCAGTACAAAGATCAACCACAAGAGCTGCCGTATCTATTTCTAAAAATTTCCCCCCATAGGTTGCTGTTTTCTGTTCTTTTATTCAAAGTAAATATTCTCAGTGTCTTTTTGAGCTACAGTAAAATATTGGTATAATGAGTTTTGCCTGAAAACAGAGCTGCTGAATAAAATTTCAGCTAGCATAACACTCAAAGGCATATTTTCAGCATGTTCAGTAAAGTCTTACAAGTCCTGTGTGGTAAGTAGGTAGAAACAAACTAATTAGATATTCATGTAGGTTATTCACTTTTCATCTTGCATAAAAGAGTATTAAAAATATAGCATGTCATGAGATCTTTTTAGGTATCATTGATGCTTTTTTTTTCTGACAACAAAACTTGAGACTTCTCAGGTTTTCTTTTAAAATTGTAGAGAATCCAGTTAACATGAAATCTTTAGTTATATCTTCAGTCAAATTTCAGACCAGGTTATTTCCTAAGCTGGGGAGAAAAAGCAGTGTTGTTTCCAAACAGACCTTCCAAGATCCAGGTAAAAATTGGGGCACAGATGAGGCAATCTCAGGCAACAAGGCAATTAGATGCAAACAGTATATTCACATTATTATTGCACTGCTTATAAAGACTATGAAAACTAATGTTCAATAACTATTTCCTCTTTTACTTGTGGTTTCTGTCTCTTTCCTACTGCAGAAAGCATAGGTGAGAACCACTAATGAGGCAGCACAGAAATCGCTTTGAACCTGTACAATCTTCATCTCCCTCTGGCCTCTTTTTTTTTTTTGACAGAGTAGGCCAGAATCTCACTCTCTGAGCAACAGCAAATAATTCCATTAACCGCTCCCTCTGAACTGACAGTAAAATAATAAAATAATATAATAAAATAAAAGTAAAAAAAATCGCAATAAGTGGAATCATTACCCTCTTAAAAATATTTATAAACTTATTATCAGAGATCTATGAGATATATTATCAGAGCCCCAAACAAGATTATACATCTGTATAAAGGAAAGTCCCTAGATGATTTCTCAGCAGCTGTTGTCTGGCATGCTTGAGGGCAGAAGTGGATTCTAATTTCAGCTCTGGTTTACGTTGGTTTAAATAACTCCTGAAATAGGAGAAAAGTTAAAGACTCTGAGAATAATCTGAATTTTTTACTAGTTTATTATTAATTCCCCATGTAGTCAGATGAGCTGATTTTACATGACTACCTTATGTCCAAAGGAAAACCTATAGTCATGTCCCTAGTAGTTCTATATTTTATTTGGAACAATTGATTGTTCCAATAAATTTCAGCTGGAGCTTGTCTATGATCAGGGATTATGGTATGAAAATACATGAAATTCTCCATCTTCTGAAGAAGAAATCAAATGCAACCTTCAAAGCAGGTGGGATAAAAAAGCATCTGCTTAATTTGCCACAAACACCAGTCTAGATTCTGAATTGACTTCAACAATGTGGTTCAGACCATTCCTACACCTTAAAGGTATACCTTTAATCTTCCAGCCTAGGATGAAGATAGAGCTACGATATATGAATTAGCCTTCAACCCTTTCTTAAGCACTACAATAGGAAGGACAGTTGATTATGGTGCTGTACATGTTTTTGAAAAGTGTTACAAATTGCCATTTTACTCACCTTTCTTTCTGACCTGTTTGCTAGTTAGGTTTAGAATTCTTCTAGAAGGTGATTCACAAAAAGTCTGTTAGCCTGTCAAGACAAGTAATATGTTTCTCTTCCAGAGGTACATCATGATGTTGCAGTTCCTTTGTTTAAATTCTGCTTTTGAACTTCTTAAAGTTTGTCGTATTTCCCTAGTATAATTCTCAAATTTTCAAGCTTTCTATTGGATTACTAACAAAGTCAAAAGGTTAGGAAAGCAATTTCTGTCATTTTACTATAAAATTGGGTTACATTGCATTTGTTACTAAATTATCTGATGTATCTCTGAAGTTCTTAAAGGGGAAATTATATTTATGATTTCACAGGAACTGTGAAGAAGTAAATAGCAGTGTATCTACACTGAAAGATGTGCAAGTGAAAACATTGCATAAACTTTTTTCCTTTAATATCTCAATGTTATAAGGCTGTTCCACATTGCTGATCCCTCATGGTGCCATTGTAGGAAGCAGAGAGAAGAGGAAAATATTGATTAAGCTGAGTATATGTGGAAGAATAAAAAGAAGAAATGTACCCATTGAATTTTCTTTAGCTCCTTGAGAAAGCAGATGGCTTTCATAACTGTTGAACTCATTTTGTTTCTAGACATTATTATGTGCCTTTGCAGAACAGTATTTTGCAACTGGTTGAACTATCATTTTAAATATGCAACTTAATTTTTGGAAAAACTGTTGACAGATTGCATCTTAATAAAGCCTGTAATCTGGATTGTCAGATTGATGTGTCACATGGAAGCGAGTAAGAAAACATCACCAAGGCAAAACATTTCATGGAAAAGGGCAATGAGTTCTGTGTTTTAAATTAATCTGTAAAAGCAGAACTGAGAAAGGCAAACACACACACCCTCACAAACAAAGAGAAAGCCCATTCGCAGAATATTTAATGTAATTACACCATTATCATTTGACATTCCTGTCTCTGACAGGAGTAGGAATATTCTATCCACTAGTATTCCTATCAAAGTCTTCTCCTAAAATGACTGTATTGAAGTCAACTAAAAGCTGACTTGATTGGAAGCCAGATGAGAGTTGTGAAACTTCCACTTGGGATGGTAGTATCTAGGCAGGACAAGAATTTCTTCTGACATCTCTACTTTGGCTGAGATGTAATAAAAAAGTCCAGAAACCTTTTTCAAGGATGAAAAAATTTGCTTTCACTTTAAATGCCCTTCCTTTATTAAATCCTGCCTTCTTAACTATTTTTCCACTAATTTCTAAAGGGAGTGCTCATGTACTGTCACATACCTGAATTGGATTAGATTATTTTTTTAAATTAAATATCAGATAGATGTATATAATGTTCTCCTCAGTGAACAAGTCACCGAGCAAACAGAGAGGTAGACAGTCCTTCTTAGCTACGAAAATAAGCTTCTGAAGAAAACAAAGATTGTGAGTAGCATTACATGAAATGAAATTTAAAAAAAGTTTTGTTTCCTTGTGATTTTTTTAGGCTTCAAAATCTGTCTAGATATGGTCCTGGACAACCTGTTCTAGGTGTCCATGCTGGAGCAGGGGAGTGGGACCTTCAAATGTCCCTTCAAACCTGAACCATTCTGTGATTTTGTGAACCTTCAGCTTATGAGTTACCTCTTTTACTCAATTGCAGTTTCTCTTCTGCAGCCTTGTAAATCCCAGATTCTCAAATTACCTTCAAGCCTAGCTATTAGAACATATGATACAGAAGTAACAGAATACCGAGATACTCTAAATTATTCAAAAGAGAAAGCATTTAATTTCTGTGTTTATTTGGATGATTAAAGTTAGTTGAAAAAGGAAAAAGAACATTCTTCCCTTGTAGGAGAAATAGAAAGAGGCTTGTTAAGGTTGAACACGTGTCAAGAAAAGGAAATCTGGTAAAGATGTAATAGCAAGAGTGTTATGTACATAGTAAACTCATAGAGGAGTCTAATGTTTGGGAACATGATTTCAAAGCCTTTAAGTGTAATGACTGACAGTAAACAAATAATTTATGGTATTGTAGGTATTGGTATTATATGGTATGGTATTGTAGGTATGGTATTATAAACAATATTGTTTATAATAAACGTATAAGGCTTGACTTGGCTTATACAGTAAATGCTTCCACAGCAACATACAGGACACACACTTTTGTTTGTGCACATTGTGAAGTCTTGTTTATGTACACAAAGAGCCTGTGGATCAGTGAGATGGGTAGTACAGAAAAAGAAATTATGAGAAACAAGTATCAATTTATGGAGATTACGGAACATAAAGAAACACCATTATATGCGTGGGTTGCCCTTACAAATCTAGTAGATGTATACCACCAGCTGGT
The DNA here is from genome assembly GCF_002078875.1 of Numida meleagris. Classification (NCBI taxonomy): domain Eukaryota; kingdom Metazoa; phylum Chordata; class Aves; order Galliformes; family Numididae; genus Numida; species Numida meleagris. The sequence goes on along the minus strand of NC_034409.1, from coordinate 28,333,384 downwards.
CATGTAATTTCCATATTTTCAACCTTAATTTGTAATTAGCAATGTTTCCAAGTATGTGCAGATCCCTCTAGAATAAAAATAGGATACATTAAAAAAAAAAAGGAATAATTTCTTTTTTTTCATATTCCAATAAACATTTATGCATATGGAGAAAATTTCTGTATATCTCTGCTCCTGCAATACACATGGAAATTTTCAAAGTAGCAATTTTCTTTAATTGCTGACTTTGTTTCCAGCATGGGAAGCATTAATACACAGGCCTAGCAAGCCTACCAAGACACCAAGGATCTGTATTCAAAAATTGAATCAAACAGGAAACCAAGCCATCTTTTTACTAATCCCACAGATATTAAATGACTGTAATGTACATTTCACGATCGTAAGCATTTAATTTACATGACCTTCAAAAGAAAGTGCACTTCCTGCTTTGGAAATGCTACATTTTCATTTTTGATTTTGACAAGTCCTAGGACAGGTAGTATTTATGTTTCGAATTGCCATCTTGTAAGTCTTAAATCAATTTCACAAAATAGCCATGCAGAAACTAGAAATCTGAGCTCTGGTTTTCAGTGATTATAAATGTATTCTTAAATGCTTTAAGTTTGCTATAGGCTCCAGAGAATGTTCCATGATCTGCTTTTCTAAAGAAATTCTTTAATAGACTAGAAAAACTTTAAAAGAAATATTAATCTGTAGGACCTGTGAAATTCAAAGATTAAGAATGTGACTTCATCTTGAAATAAATTTAGTATTCATCTATGCCTTATCTCTATACCCAGAAGACCTCTGCACCACAATTTACCAAGGAGCATTTTCACCCAAGGAATTAAATGTTTTAAGTACTTCTGAAACTCAAGCAGTAGCTGGCTCACACACTGTATAGCTGGAAGCTGTACAAAATATTATGTAATTTCTAACTTTGGTATTAGTTTATACAAAATATGTATATAATTATTTTAAAACAGGCTAAACCACGCTCTTCAAAAAGCCATAAATGTTGGATTTTGCATTTAGATATGTGTGTTTTGAAAAAAAAAACACATTCGCATTTTGGAAAATAATAATATACATTTGCAGAGAGAAAGTGAGAGATGTATAAATAGAAAACTTCTAAAACAAAGTATCAATTCTCCATTTTTTAGAATTTTGACTTTTAAAGGAAAATCCAAATTATTTTTATCTTTAGTAGACAAAGGCATGTTATTTGCCACCTTTTGATAAAAGAAAACCATGTTAATTTTTTCCAGTCAATGAGTATTGTGCAAACAAAGAAATGCCATCCCTGGACTGACCACTGTAGTTATTTGTTTACATTGCCATAATCTTGCCTTAAAAAGCTGTATTTTCAGGTCACCACAGGCATTTTCAGAATTCATGTAGCTTCTGTTTCTGTAAGAGGTCTGTGTGACTGAAGGAAGTCTGTTAGTCATGTAAATAAATAGACTCAACGTTTAAGCGTAGCTGAAAAGTTCCTCTGCAATATCTCCAGAGTATCACAGAAGGAAATGTAAAATTTCAGGCACTTTTGTTCCTTCTTTTACAAAGACTATTTTTCCTGGAGCCAAATTTTTGCATCATGTATAGTATTGACAGAGGTGGCTCTGTTTAAAAAAGCCCAGCTTTTCCTGTTGTGACTGCCTGAGATTAAAGATGTTGATGCACTCAGGCTACAGGTAGACAGTGTAGTGGAGCATGGCCCTGTCTTTGAGTTAAGGCACAGGATGCTCTGTTCTTCCCTATCTATGTGTCTCCTGCACTGCCGCCGCAACACTAAGTAAAGATGAAAAACCTGGGAGCATATTTTCTAACACCTTCCATGCCTCACACGGGTTCCTTTGGAAGACAATTAGGTGGATTCATCTTCCCAAGAGTTAATTTGTATTCTCTGGCAGATGACATGCAAGGAGCTGGGCTTCGGACTGTGCTTGTTCAAGAACTCTTCCTCAGACTTGCTTACAGCATGGCACCAACCATGGGGTTACACAGAAGAGAAGCAGATGATTTTCAGCTCAGCTGTGTTTTAGAATCATATTTCTAGCATATAGCCTCATCTTAGACATCTTATCCACGGTGACAGCAATGGCAATGTAGTCTCCCTAAGCAGCAAGCACATCCAGGCTGCCGGTTAAACCAGTGGTAGGAGCCCTCTGCCTTCTAAAATTATGCAAAGCAGACAGTGTATTCACAGTTTTGAATTTACTAAAATTAAGACTAGGACAGGATTTAGGAACTCTCTCCTCATACAGGTTCAGCTGTGTCCTTAGATATACTGTATCTGGAATGTGTTCTTCATCTATTTACAAATGCTCTTCAGGAACTATACTTAATGGGCAAAGCGTAGTGAACTATTAATTGAATTTTACAAGGATAAAATTGTCTTGAGGTACAACAGATAAAGTATTTAGAAAAACTTCTAACCCATAACCAGTTCTCTGATTTTTCCTGCTAATCTGTTTGATATGCACTATATTGAGCATGTAGTGACACAGTTTTGTCAATTAGTGCATAATGATTTGGACTGAACAATTTTTCTTAACTTCTCTATCTATCATTCAAGGATAACACTTGTTTAGAAACTGCCAACTCATTATATTGAAATCAAAATAACATAGAAAATATATTTTATTGGATCTGATAGATCACCATGTTGTACTTAGTTATTTAAAGCTCAGTAACAAGTTAGAAGATACAATAACACAAAGACAGATACTGACTAGTTAAAACAAATACTTTCTGTGCTGCCACCATTTCAGAACACTAACTGAAGTACCCAAAGGAATTTCATTGTCCCCCAGTTATTCAAGGACTCTTGAATAAATGTTTCTGTATCATACTGTAAATACCATGGTAGATGAGACACACTGAAGGTCAAAAGGAAAGCAGTTGCAGGTAAGCCTTGCTAATGCAACCATGTAGATCTGACTGACATCTTTTCAGGAAACACTACTGTCAAATCTGTCATCATTTTGCAGGAAAAAAATGACAATGTGTTTCTTTTCTGTGATGTGTTCCATATATTTTAGTCACAGACTTTTTTTTTTTTTTTTTTTTTTTTTTTTTTTTTTTTTGACATTATCTTGTTATATCCAGAGCTTTCTGTTTCTGCGTAGATCTCCCATAATGCCACAGATATCTTTCCGGGAGCATGACATCAGGTTTTATTTGATCTCCATTTTCTTGTCTGATATTTTGTGTCATTGCCAAGACTATAGTTATCTTACTTTATTTTCACTCTTAGACCTAAATCTTGTCAGTTGAGTTCTTATCCGATTATAAAGACTTAAGTTTTTTTCGAATGTTAGTAATTTATCTTACTGCAGACTGTGTTTCCAGACTGTGAATCTTCCTATAAATTTGAGTCTTATTGAATCAAATTACCTTCAGCTTTTCTGGGTGTCAAATTGAGAAAATATTTTGTAAGTTTGAGAGAAAATAGTCTTTTCTTTAGAATGTTAACCTATTTCCCATTACTCTTACCACTAATTAATCTTGTCATGCCAAGTATAATAGTAGTACAGTTTCCATACTGTAACTGCATAAAGAAACTAGGAGACATTTTACATGATTTTCAAGAAGCTGTTGTTCTCCACAAGTTCTTTTGGCCAGTTCAGAAATGTATTTCTGTTATACATCTTGTTCTTTTTTTTCCCTACTTGTCACTTGAATTACTACCTGCTGTCTACCATCTGCTCTAATGAGGTGTTGTTTCATTTAATAGAAATGTCTTTAACTGCAAGTATGAAATTAACGTTTTAAAATGTCATTAAAAATTGGTTTAGGAGTACTAGGGCTCGCAGTGCAAATATGGGAAAACTCACTTCATGAAAACACAAGAATGGAAATATTTGACAAAAAACGTTGTCTTCAGCAGAAGTAGCTGAATGAAACAAAAACTTCATACCACGGAGTTCATAAAGAACTTTCTTGATTTAAATGTATCTTTACTCCTTACTTTCTCTGATAGCAAAAGAAACAGTAATTGTAACATTTATATTATATTATGTTTAAATCAATTCCAGGATGTGAAACTCTGGATCTCAATAAGAAAAGCTTAACAATAAATGGCTTAATTAAATAGCAATTTTAATAAGATCAAATTAAAAGAGGAATACCTGTACTGACTAAATCTTGCATCTTTTCAGGTAGTGGGAAACCTGCTTTAATGCATTAAAAAGATGCTGAATAGATTTTCTTACAGCAATTCCATCCATGGAGGAAATCTTGATTTTGGCCATTGTAGTTCTTACATTATTTTCTTACAGAAAAAGAACTCTTCATCATTTCTTCTGCCAAATAAAAACAAAATTCAAATGAGAATTCTCTCCTGCACTTTTAGGTAAAGTTATGGCAACACAGGTGGTGAAATCACGAGCACCAGTGAGAGCTACCTGCAGTCTGCTCTGTAGCAGTGAGCTGAGCTCATCCTGCAACCAAAGATTTGAGCATCCAACACAGGATGTGCAGCACAGAGCAGCATAATGTAGAGTGGTCTCCTGGTCAGAGTCACTGCATTCACCTTTTGATTCACATATAACTTACCTATCCACTAAGTATTGTAAATTACAGATTATGCTAATAATAGAGGTTTCTCAAGACCTAACTAACAAGATCTAATACAGCACATATGGCTCGCTGAAGGTCGCTCGCTCCTTGAAGATAAGGTCTTCTGCAACTCTCCTAATACATCAATGCAGTCTTATCTTTGTCTATTGTATTGTATCTCAGACCAACTCCAAGAAAAAATAAAGACTGCATAGGTTTCACTGATTATTTTCATGTTATGGTCCAAGAGCCAAATTCTTACTATAGACTTACTGTAAATAGAATGGATGGTATGACTAATAAAAGCTGATTTAATTACAATTCTATTAAGGCCAGAGACTCAAATACTGCAATTCTCTGTCATACAAATTCTTACTGAAATTAATACAAATCAGCCTGGTGAACAGTGATTACAAATGATTCGGCATCTTAAAGGGGATATTTCAAATTCATATTCATACATAAAACAAAATATTTACAATGCTGAATTTTGTCATGGTACTGTAGACTATCAAATTTTCTTCATTTTCTATTATTTCATCTTATTTTGTCCTTTTTGTGAGACACTTCCAGTCTCTTGACCCATTCTCTCTAGAATAGTTTTCATGACCTTTTCCATACCTTGTTAACAGGGTGCTCTGCCCAAGATGCAGGTTAATTGCCCTAGACCAGATTTACTGGCTTTGAACCAGCCATCAAATCCACACACTTGAGAAGCACCAGAAAATATTATGTTAAAACTTGGTTATAGTGAGTGAAACCAGTTGCAGTGTACAACATCATGGTGCTTTAAAATTGTAAAGCTGTGCAGTCTTAGAATATTGTCTAATGTATATAAAAACAACTCCATAAGGATGGGAATCGACAAGATAGAGGGAGAGTAATCTAAAACTTAAGACAAAGCTTCCCAAAGACTATTAGTGGTTATATGTCTTTTGAAATGCTCCTTCAAGTATGTCCAGCAATCCATTAAATGCTCTCCAAGGCAAACCAATAATTCTCCTTTGTATGTAGTGAATACCAAAGTGTAAATGTAGTAATTAGAAACATTCTACCCTGACTTTAATTATTTCTTGAACTAAATGTATGCAACTGACAAATCTAATTTTTTATTCTAGAAACCATAGATTATATATATATTAAAATCTTGGTGAAGAATGTGAAATACTAGACTCGATATAAGTGGTATATATTTTAATTAAAAATCCAATGATACAGAACTATCAGTGAACTAATAACAGAAATTCTGAAGGATGGATACTTAATTAAAGTGATGTAAGTAGGAATTTATAAAAGTAATACATAGAAGTGTGTGTTTGTGACAGGAATAGATAATAAGAACTGGATTATAAAAAGCTCAGCCAACCATTCAGTTTCCAAAACTGGCTAATTTAACAGAAAATGTAAGGAACACTATGTTGAAAAAGCACATTATGGCTTTGTCACTGTCAAAAAATCAATTTGCCACTATGTTAGCCTTCTTTTTAGAGATAATCTTTCAATATGGTTCACTGATTCACTATATATCCTCCAAGAATATTATGAATTGTCTTGAGAGCTTAATAAAGGGGAAAAGGAATGAATAAATAGGTTGATAGTTAGAAAACAAAGATAAAATAACAGGCAATGATGAAGTGATATGAGATTACTTTGCATAAATAAAGGAAATATGTTAGAAAGTGACAGACAGGAATACTCTCTCTAGAAAACTTCTATTACCTTGGAGTATTTAATTTGTTTTGAACTCACCAACCAAAATATAATCAGACTTCCTAAAAATAGTTATCTGTATTAGAAACAGACCTGGAACAAAAGGTAACTGAGGTCCAGCACATAGCTTTGAGCAAGGGTGTTCTTACTTAGTGTATTTTGATATTTATCTTCAGAGACCGACCAGAATTTTTGTTTAACTGAGAAGACACCACTATAATTGAAATTACCCATACACTTATTCTCTCATCGTCTAGAAACTACTGGCAATATAAACATATAAATATATGTTGGTCAGAAAATAATGCCTCCTACTTATTTCTTTGGAAACCACAACAGATACAAAGAGCACAATAACATTTCTTGATAGAACAAATTCCTTCAAACACACTTTCACATCAGATGCCATTTTGACAGACTGCCCCTCTGCTGCCATCTCTTACATGGCAACAAAATGAAACAGAATATTGGTGGGAAGGTTCAACCTCTACTGTCATACCTCCAATATCTGACACTGTGGGCCAACATAATAAAACAGGAGGCACTACTTTCAGAGTAGCCCTCATAGAAGTCCACAATAAGTCATTATTATTAATGTTCTTACTTGATACATGGATTGGTATGTCATTAAGTATGAGAAAATATTTAACGGTCAGTGAATTATTTAATTCCTTGAATACTGAAAAATTGTTTGAGAACAAATTTCTAGGGATTAGTTATTGATTTCTGTATTGTTCACACATAAAATGTGATCACAGGACCACAGTTAAAAACACCCATATGAGTAGCCCACAGAACTCAGTGAGACATTGGGTGTAGATAAGTTCTAGCCAGGGTGATATTTTTTGTAACGGCATTTGACCTAAAGTTGAGCAGGCAGAGATACAGATCAATGTTATTTTTGCAGCAGATTGTTCTGAGTCTCATAAAATTGAATATCTTACGTGAAAATGAGTCAGGGCCAAAGTCTGTCTTTGCTACTAGGCATTCACTATGTATGTCTGTGCGCGTACACGCACACACATACATCACACATATTACTCCAAAAGATCTTTGAAAATCAGGGGACTTGCAACTTAAACAAATAATTCTTAAAGCAACACTTTAAAACTAGGAGCTTTAAAAGGAGAACGAGGAAAAATAAATCATGTGCATAAAGAAGACTTAAAGAAGAAACATAATTTGTAAATTGAAATCCCTCTGTTACTGTGTGGAATTCATATTATGTTTTCATAATATCAAAGGAAAGTGAGACTCAAATGACATGTTGTGGCAAATGAAAATGTACATAACTTGTGCAATATCTACCACTGAAGTTCTATGCAAATGTGAGCAGCCTATCTGCCTAACTTCCTCTGTGCTTTCTTCTCACTTCCCCAGCATTTTTTCCAGTGAGCATCTGGATTCACCTCTTAGTTTTTTCCCTGGGCAGTACAGCATACTCAGTATTTGACTTCATGGTCAAGGCTGAGACATCAGTAAGTTTGGTTTAATCACTTAATAAAGATCTTTCTAAACATAGAATCATAGAATCATAGAATCGCTAATGCTGGAAAAGACCTCAAGATCATCCAGTCCAACCATCCATCTACCACCAATATTTCCCCATGAAACCATGTCCCTTAGTACAACATCTAAACGTTTCTTGAACATCTCCAGGGATGGTGACTCAATCACCTCCCTGGGCAGCTTGTTCCAGCACCTGACCACTCTTTCAGAGAAGAAATTTTTAATAATATCCAACCTATACCTTCCCTGGTGCAACTTGAGGACATTCCCTCTAGTCCTATCACTAGTTATGCAGGAGAAGAGGCCAAACCTCACCTTGCCACAGCCTCCTTTCAGGTAGTTGTAGAGTCACAGGAGGTCACCCTGAGCCTCCTGTTCTCCAGAATAAAAAATCTGAGTTCCCTCAGTTGCTCCTCATAAAGAATTTTGCTCCAGACCCCTTCAGATCAGCTTTGTTGACTTCTCTGGACATGCTCCAGGGCCTCAATGTCTTTCCTGTAGTGAGGGGCCCAAAACTGAACACAGTACTCAAGGTGCAGCCTCACCAGAGCTGAATACAGAGAGACAATCATCTCCCTGTTCCCGCAGGCTATGCTATTTCTTATACAAGCCAGGATGCCATCAATATAAGCAAGGTTTCCGAAGATGTAGCGTATGCAGCACTGTGTTATCTCCCTCTCCAAACACTAAGCAAGAGCATAGAGCAGGGAGCACAAAAAAGGGAGATGTATGATCTCTGTTACTGCAATGGGCAATAGGTTACTGCAGTGGACTTATGCTCCAGTCCTCCCTCTTTAGTTCTTTTGACTGTCACGAAGACAAAAAGCACTACAGAACTTCTAAGTGCTGCTGGGAAGATATAATATGCATTCTGGAGAGCATTGCTATTGGAATAAATCGTGAGGGACTCAATACTCAATATTTCAGGATTTCTTAACCTTCACTTTTTGTGTGTGTGCTACATTGTTATCTATACACAATTTTTTGGTGTAAGTAATGAGATTAGTGCATTGTAATCTTTTGGATTCTAAGAAATAATAGCTACAACCTAAAGAACAGACTACTAGAGTACTGCATTATAGTGTTCTTGAAAAATGAGATGATAACTGTACTGAAGAAGCCCTGGATAACTAATGAAGGAGATAGGTTGGTAGTTATTGTGACTGTTTATATATTAGAACAGAACTGGTCTTCCTCTACAGTTTCTTAGGCATAATATCATAACATACTTATGATATGACCTCTCTGTGATGAATATTCTTCTACTTTTTTGAATAACTGGGCACCTGTATTCTACCTGCTAAGAAGTTTATGCTACAGAGTGCTTATCATAGTATTTCTGAAATTTCACCTACTTCAGAATACTTCACATATTCTGAAGAACTCTTACTCCAGTCTGTTTTAACACCTAGTATATACAGAAAGCTCATTTCATTCTGCTTTTATTGCTATATGTTTACATGAATGAAAATATCGTTCTGTGACTGTATAGGAGATGAATTTCAATGTCACTTAGAAAACATATACTGCCTTCTGAGTTAGTAAAGATAATTTTATTCATTGTAGGTAAATGGTTTGTTTCCAGTCCCACTCCAATATTGAATTCTGTTAACCTTGTTTCAATTGCATTCAGTGAATGACTTTTTTGCATCAAGTAGATCTATGTTCTAGCTGAGTCCACACAACATCTAGGGCTGTTTCAAAGACAGCTGTATATAGCAGATATTGAAGCTGTGGCAAACAACACAAAAGTTCTGAACTGAGCTGAATGAATGGAACCAATTCTCATGTAATGATTGCAAGTTTTCTACATTTCCTTAGAGATACACTTTCTCAGGCAATGATGAGCATGTCCCTCTCTGAGCTAAAGAGTCAACAGAAAGTGATATCCCTAGTGTGGCACCTGTCCACAAATTTGGAGAGGCCTTTCTGGGATTAGTGACATGACTAGAAAGGGAATGTTCCTATCAGCGGACAGCTGCTTGTTTCCAGGGAGAATCTGGATGACACAGACAGGTATGATATTCCTTTTATCAATTTGGACTTACTTCCTAAATACAGACTAAAATTTGTAAATCAGGACTTCTGACGTATATTTTCTCATATTCTGATGATTTCTTATTTGAATTCTTCCCTTTGTAGTGTGTCTGCATTGCATATTTTGTTTTCACTATCTAAAACTCTATTCTACTTGTGAGAGAACATTTTGCATTATTTGATTTCACTTGATATTATTTCTTTTATATTCCTCCATACGGAAACAATCTGAAACAAAGTTTATTGCTTACTTCACTTTTTTTATCTAGAGTAAAGGATGCTAGCTAATGTCTATCTTCTTCTCTTGTCAAAGCCAGTGTAACCTTAGTGGGTTTCCACAATGCGAGACCTGATTACATGGACTGGCCTCTTCACCCTGTTCTTGCTGACAGTAGGCAAGGTGTGAGCCTGACTACCGATCCTAGCACAACTGGGAAAGAACTCTGGACAGCGATTCCAGAACTATGCCAGTCTCCATGAAGCCATATACATTCATATATAAGTAGACATTGTCTTGTTTACATTCATGATTTGTTCATACAGAGTTTGCAGAAGTCTAGGAGCTCACTCAGCCCTGTAGGAAAAACAAATAAATCTTTTCCAAACAAATGTGAGGAAGGAGAGTATTTCTACAATGCAAAATTCAAATTTGTGGAGAGAGAGTGCTTTAAATGAAGAAACACTGCCAGCTGGGAGTAGCAAAAACATTTATTGTAATGTTCTGCCTTGGTTTATTTATCCTACTTGTTTACAAGTTCAGTAAATATCATGGCTTTTCCGTTCAGAGCAAGTGTGTTCAAAGCTAGCTGGAGTATAGCTACCTGGTCTTACATTACACCAGAAGCGAAGGGCTTACCTTCTCCTAACACTGTTACTTGTGAGTAAAGCAAGTAATATCATGAGGGAAATTAAAACATATACTCTCAAGCCTCACCTGACTTATGTCACTATGAAAGTTAGTGCTTAGAAATGTTCAGCTGCTGGTGTCATGACTCAAGTGGAAAATGTTCTGCACGCAATGTAGAACTGCCATGACAAAATTACTTTTCCTTTGACTTCATTGGAATTTTTCTGCTTTCACAATTTGGGAGCATAAAAAAAATTGTGATTCCAAGCTGTTTTCCTTCTGCTTTACAAAAGGTTTGTAAGTCCACAGTACATTGAGATATTTGATAGATTTCACTTTTTTCTATTTTTTTTTTTTTAATCAAGCAGCACTTCTGTGCTCTTTTGAGCTCCCTTCTCTTGGTTACTGCAGCTGTATCAAAGAAATCATCTTTCCCTTTCTCTGTACTGTCCTGGTAAAAATAATAAAAATAATTTTTTTCTTCTTTATCATGATTTCAGATAGAACTGATCCTATTTCCTTGCTTTTAGAAGAATGTTGATTGCATTTTGTTCTTCATGTTATTTACCGGCCAGCAATATTGAAACAAACCACCTAACTAAACAATCCCAAACAGACTGACTTCAAAAGAATACTTAAAAGAAAAAAGATGAAAGGCTGTTAGTGAATATAGATATGTTAGAAATAAAACAAATCAGCACCCCTATGTCTGAAAACAGAGCTCAGTAAACAAAGCTGTAAACCAACCCCTGCTTATTATATAGAATAATGTTTTATTAGTAATACTATTTTGACAGATCCTCAGCAGAATTTCTTAAAATATTTTTCTGCAGTCAGCAGAGATGACAAGTGAAAAGACGGCTATCAGTCAGAAGGATCACGCACCTTTAGGCTAATTGTGTTCTGTGCATAACAGAAAGCTGCAAAAAACTTTTCTTCACTCCAAGCACTGCTGCACTAAGGCTCGTAAAGCAGAAAGAGTAGCTGCATAACTTGTACATCAGACAAGATTAAAGGAATCTGTGCAATATGAAAGGTTAACATAATCTGCAGTCCCATATTTATTTCCCAGCTCAATGAAATTGAATTTGGATTTCTACTTCTATTGTAAGTGTTAAACTAAAGAATTAAAACTAGCATGCACCTTGAACTTCCACATTAAGATTTCATATCATAAAACAGATGCACATAGAATCTGCAGAATTTCAGATTTATATAACTCAACTTTTTTCTTCCCAGGTATATTTCCAGAATTTTATAACAATTTTTTTCTTCCCCTGCCTGGACTGGTCTTGCAAGTACAGAAGTGAATGAGTAATTTAGAAAACAGACAAATGGGCACACTAGCTGTGAATGTATCTTAGATATTTGCAAGGAAGACTAGAAAAAAAAGAAAATATACAGGTGAATGAACTATTTAGGAAAAAAAATCCAGCAAATGCATAATACAGGAAGTAATAAATGTATCCTCACATTTAAATGTAATTTTCAGATATTCACGTATCTTGGTATTCTTTTCATACTGTACCCTAGCTTTAGTTGAGAGAGTATTAATAGCACACTCATGTTTTAATTGCTTTTGAGTGATAAGAGCGCACCTAAGCCCAGAGCCAAACCACTTAGAGTGGCAGAGCCGCTGCCTTTATGGTACAGCAGCAGAGGATGGGGCGGACAACTGTCCTGAATTAGTTAAGGGATTATTCCATACCACACAACACCATGAGGAAAGCCATAGAGCTGTGGGTAGATATCTGCTTAGGAGTTGTTGGGTGTTAGTCAGCACATGATAAAATGTTATGCTGCTGACAGAGTATTGGCCAGTAAGTAATTGCATTGTGGCATGTCTATATATGTAGTTATCATTGCATTTTTGTTGCTATTTTTCTATTCTAGTAAAGAGTTTTTATCTCGAACTATGGGTTCTACTTTGTTTCTGGATCTCTTCCTCATCCCTCCTGGAAGGGATAAGGAGTGAATGATTGCATGGTGTATGACTGCCTGCTAAGTCAAACCACAGTGTGCTGTTATGGTGAAAGAATAATTCATTTCTAATAACATTGTAGTAGTATTGCAACCTGTTATAAGTGGCTATGAGCTATTTACTTGTCTTCATGTTTTCTATAATGATAAACTGTAGAAAATAGGGAAGGAATGGTTTTTTTATTCTTTGTTCTGATCTGATAAACTATTAGTAGAACAAGTTCCTGGTATATCTGAATGAAAGCCCTTGCCTACAATATTAATGTTATATTGATTTCTGACACGCATATGAAAAACATGATAGCTAATATTATTATCTTTCTATGTCTGTCTTTACTGTTTGATAGTAAGGTATTGAAGCACTGAAATAATTGGAAATAGTATTTCAATTTCTGTGCTTTCTTTTTCTAAAAAAATTCAATGTTATTTGTGCTTAAAAAGCTTTTTTTTCTGTACGCTTTCCTGTCTTTTCCTATGTTATTCTATCTTGTCACATGTTAGAATGCCACCACTCATATTAAATTTCAGTGGAAATTAAAAGCTGATTAACTGTTACAAATAAGAAGCAAGAGATATTCCTAACAGAATAAAAATGTTTTCTTGATTCTTTATACATGGAACAAAAAGTGGTTTAGTTTCTCTTATTAGGCATCTATAGATGTCAGTTTCATTTAAAACCTAAAACAAAAATGTGGAAATTAATAAAGCTCCCTTGACTGACCAGGCTATGCTAAGAGTTGGCACTCTCTGTGGCTTTCCCTACAAAGAAACTGCACCTCCAGACCCTACCAAAATAATGTAAGTTTCATCTTTACACAATCACATGCAAAAAATCATAAAACATATGCTTTGCTTCACAGATTAAAATACAGTGTTTTTTTTTTTTTACATTGACTAATAAAAGATTTCCTGTAGATTCATATGAATTAACACACAGCTCACAATGTGGCCTGCCCCTTGCTGCTGCATTATTATGGCAGTGTGTCTGCTCTGCTAAGAGGCCCAGCCCAGCTCCAGGACATGGGGAGGGCACAGTGCGGTGCTGACTCTTCCTCTTGTGGCCATAATACACAGTCACATAAAAGCACATATCTATTATACATTATGTGAGCTTGTGCCCCTTGATGGGTAAAAGGCAGTGACTGCAGATGCTAATATTTCGACTTAACTAATGGCATCTCAAAAGAAAATAGAATCCAATAAAAGAAAAATCATGGATGAAGGAGGAGTTTTCAGTGAAAAATGGACAGATGAGTACATCCTTGTCAAGACAGACACTATGGCACTATGCTTAATTAACAATGAAATCATGTCAGTTTTCAAAGATTGCAATTTGGAAAGACATCATATGCAGAAATATGCTGCCAAATTTGATAAATATCATAAAAATGCTTCATAAAGACAATATAGTGGAACTGAAAGAAGTTTGTCACCTCAGTGTAATCATTCAATAAAAGTTAAATGAACTCTGTTATAAAAGCTAGTCACATGGTAACAAATCTGGTTGCAAAAAAAATCAAAACCTTATACTGCTGGTGAATTTATTAAGAAATGTGTGGAAAGCTTGGCAGATATAATAAAAAAAAAAATGGATTTTTCTAAAATCAGTTTGTCTCAACAGACTGTAGCCAGAAGAACTGAAGAAACAGGAAAATCTATTGGAAGAAATATGGAGAGTAAATCTGCTGGTTTCAAATTTTTTGCTTTGGTGATAGATAAAGTATTAATGCTATAGATACTGCTCAACTTGCCATTTTCGTTAGAAATATTGAAAATGAACCTGTCCCTGAAGAAATGGCTTCTTTGGTTCCATTGAAAGACACAACTAAATCTCTATTGGTTTGAAGCAGTAAACTACATTAAATTTATTTTCTTTGACCACTGTTAACATATCTGGTGTAGCTACTGATGGAACCTTGGCAATGCTTGGTAAAAAAGACAGATTTAATAAAATTAGTAGAAGACAATGCAATTGCTGCCAGCAACTCACATTTGATGAAATATCAATGCTTCAGACATGAAGTAAATTTATTTTTGAAAGCTTTACAAATGGATAGTATCTTGCAAATTGTAATTAAAACTGTCAATTTCATAAAGTTAAGGAGTCTGAAGCATCCAGGAGTTCCTTAAAAGTACAGATGTTGATCACAGGGGCATCATTTACTTTTCTGAAGAAAGGTGGCCAAGTCTTGGTAAAATGCTAAAAAGACTTTATAATTTTTGTAATGAAACAAATTTCTATATGCAAAAGCAAAATTTGTGCCATACATGAAGATTAAAAATGGATAACAGATTTAGCATTTTTGATGGATTTGACCACTCATTTAAAGGAGTTAAGGTGAAAATCTGTGCTATGTTTCAAACCATAACAGTGTTTAAAATGAAACTTAAATTATGGCAAACTCAAGTTATGGCAAATAATTGTATGCATTTTGATGCATTGGCTAAACACTGCCCTGTGAACTGCAAAAAAAAAAAAAAAAAAAACCAAAAAAAAGCATCTGTGTTTTCTGTTTTGATAAAGGAATTTGAGAATAAGTTACAACATTTCAAAAAAAATCATCAATTTTTTTGTATAATTGTGACTCAATTTTCAATTGACATAAATACATTACCTGCAAATTTTCAAATGGAATAAGTAGAGTTGCAATCACACATGTGACTCAAAGAAAAATTTGGTCATGTCTCTTTACTAGACTTCTATAAGCACTATCTTAACAGAGAAAAGTATCCCTCACTTCACAATCACACCTTGTTCAAGTCATCTCTTTTTGGCAGTACATGCATTTGTGAACAATTATTGTCAAGGATGAAACACAGGAAGAGTAATATTTCATCAAACATCTCTGAACACCTTGACAACTCACTAAGAATTGCAACAACTTGCATCGAACTAGACACTGACACATTAGTTTCACAAAAACAGAGACAAATATCTGACTATTTGTATGTTACTGTTGCTTCCTGTTTGTTATGATTTAATAAAAACTACATTAAAAATAAGTTTTGTTACTTACATACATTAATTATATTATACACTTTATATGCATCTCAGTACAACTCGTTTGTTCAGTGTGGCCCAGGCAAATGAAAAGGTTGAACACCCATGCACTAAAGCAAGAACGTAAAACTTTGTACAGAAAATTATTAAAACAACAACAACAAAAGACAAACCACATTTCAAAAGTTATAATAAGACTAAAACACACTTCTGGGATCAGCAAGATACATGAACATGTGCTTCTGGTTTTGCAACTTGTGATTTGATTCTTTCTAATAAATTAAAAAGTCAGATTAATGTTCTTCTGCCATTTTCAGCTTTGATGATTTCCATGTGTTTTATTAAAAGATAAAAAGAAACTGAACTTTTACATTCAGCATCAAAGATAATTTCTCTTGATTTTCATCAGGTCATTTATTTTCACAAAGTCTTGCCAAGCAGTGTCTTTAGGATATAAACCTTAAGGCAAAGTAAATAAATAAAATGTGTTATGCTTTATGTCAGTCCTGAGTGGAGGTGAATAGCCCTGTTGAAGGCAGAGCTATGGTTGTGGCCATTACTGTACTCTGCCAGAACCATCATTGTCATCTGAATGTGTGTGTTTTCAGCCTTGCTGCTGATTAAATCTTTGAATAGGAAAGCAATTGTCATGTCCCTTTGGCCTGGGATGGAGACCCCAGTTTTTCAGGTTCCTCAAGCAGAGTTCTGTCTGAACAGGAGGATCCCCAGCACCAGAACTGCTGAAGACAGTTCTGAAGTTTTTCATCCCTCCTTTCTACAATGTACAAGACATTCACTGGAGCAGGCTGCCCAGGGAGGCTGTGGATTCTCCTTCTCTGGAGATATTCAAGACCCGCCTGGACACCTACTTATGCAGCCTGCTGTAGGGGGCCTGCTTTGGCAGGGGGGTTGGACTGGATAATCTCTACAATTCTGTGACTCTGTGATTCTTTTGAATACTATAGTAAATTCAGTCTTTTTTCTCCTTTTAGTCTTCCCAGCTTCCAGTAACTCTTCCCATTTGGGGCTCCTGCTCAATCTTAAGCAAAAGTAGTTGTTCTCTTCCTTCCATGATCTTGCCTTAATTTTCATGAAATGAACTTTTCCAAGTTCTTCTCCTTACTTTTTAATTGTGAAGGCAAGCAAAACAGACATAAAGCAGTCAGACATTCTGTCACACGTTTAAGTAGTTTCTTAGTTGTTAGTAATGGAATTCACTGTAAATCCATTATGCATATAAAATATAGCACTCATATATTACTGTAACTTGACAGTCAACACTTTTTTTTGCTTGAAATGTATTCACCTAGTGCCACCAGAATTGTATAGAGTTATTTTTGTTCCTATATTTTTTACATATTTGGTTGTGTAAAATTTTTCATCCATTGATAACTGCTTTAAAAAAGGGCTTATGAAAGAATGTTGAAGTGTGCAGAAGATGATTTAAATGACTTTACCCAGTTCATCTTCAGCGGCCTTGATTTTGAATAAATCCCATCTCAAAATTAGCAGAGGTCAATGGCAAACCTCAATTGTCTGAAAGCTGAGTTAACTCACTGGAGCAATTTATTTTGGCAGATGTGCTCATCCAGAAAATAGATAACATAAAATTCAATGATTTTTCTCATAGCATCAGACAAATTTAAGCCACTCATAACATCAATTTATAGAGAAGTGGCAAAGTTATAAATTATTTTAACTTTATAGGTAACATGAAGCAAACACATGGTCAAAGGTATTTGGAAAGGTGTTTATGAGTCCTGTAAAAATGCTGCAATAAAGTTTTAAGCAATTTATTCTAGGGTACTTTGTCAGTACTGTTAGGTATTCCTGGCACAAGAGTCCCCTTACAAATACCATTCCCTTAGGTGAAATGAATGGGTTTCTCAGCTTTCTGTACTGCTTTTTATACAGCCTAAACTTTTTAGCTGATACTCTATTTTTTTGATTGTTTCATTGTTTTTATTTAAAAATGAAATTCAAATGACTCTATTATTAGCAACAACAAAACTTAAGAAAGAAAAATCCTATTTTTAAAGAGCCATGAATCAGCTGTGTAAAAAACTTAATACTTCACAGTGTTCATTACAGATTTAGATGAAATAATAAATTAATGCATATCCAGAACATTTATACGTTGCTGAAAATAAATATGAGGAAAAGGGATAAAAAAAAGAAAATTAACCCTTTTTAGTGACAGATCTTTACCTCTAACCAGCGCTGTTGTAGCCTGTTGCCCAGTTCTGCAAGCATTACATGGGTGTTCACTTCTCACTCTTCACTGTTCAACCTTGCTGAGTAACATAACTCATTTTTTTAAAGCTGTCATACAAGATTCTTGCTTCAGGAAAGTACAGTAAATGACAATCATAATGCTGACATCAAACAGAATTCAGAAAATCCTAAATGCCGGCCCCAATTATAATTAATGTATTGCAGGATTCCTTAGCACTGCATTTGAATCTTTTCTTTTTGCTTTTCAGTATCATCTTAACTAAATAGAACTACTAATGATAGTATATTTTTAAGACTAATTCCATGAAGGACTGTTTTGATAATCTATTCAGATACAAGATAATCTATTCATATTCATAGTATAAGAGAAATTTTTGATGTTTATTTCTTTACTGAAGCCCATAACTGCTATAGAATGGTAGAATATATTTGTTAGTGACTCACTCATGATGCCTGTTGAAAGTGTACTAAATAGCTAAATATGTTAATATAATCTTCACTGATTGAAATACACATTCATTATTAAAATTTTACCCATCTCTAGATACTTCTTTCTATCTGGCTGTTTGGAGTAGTATGATAGTTTGTGGGGATGTGCTGTAAATGACTGAAACAATCTGGCTTCTTTGCAATTAGTTCACTGCTTGTATGTAGGTATTCTATTCCATTTATTTCAGAATTAGATAAATAAACTTTATATAGTTTTTTTTCTAAAAGCACCAGATCTCTCCCTATGCCCCTTTTCAAATTGTGAGTCTAGATCATGCTATAAATTGAAAGGACAGAGGAATTTTTCCATTACAGAGCTTCGAAAGTAAAGCCACAAACCATCACTACCACCACCACTGGTTAAAAAGAAGATCATGAACATAAGTGACATATTTCCATTATTCCTTAAATTTTAACATTATTTCAGTAACAGTCTCCTTACAGATTCTAGTGTACTGTATGTTACAATCACAATTGTTTCCAAGGAACTTTGCAAAAGCATACTTCAACAGGATGGCAGTACAGATAGATAAAAAAAGTTAAGACAACATCTCATGATAAGCTCTCATGATCTTACCATTTTATGATAAAAGAGCGAGAATAAGAATCTGCCTGCTATTCTGTCTGTGCTTGTCATGGTTTTGTGATTTTTGTTGTCGGTATTCCACATCATAACATCATGTAAAGCACTGGCAGTTAAAGAGTTAATTCCCTGGTTACTGTAAACTGCCTTTTTTGGTGTGTGGTCCTCCGAGGGGGAGGGGAGGAGATACACTCCCCAGGGGTCTTTGCGTTAGAGGGGGTGGTGAAGCCGCCTGGGAGACTTGGGGTCTCTTCCTTCCTGCCCGGCAGAGAAGCACGTGCTTCTCCTGCAGTTTACAGTGTAAGAACCTGAGTTGGTAAACTCTCTCTGTTATGATTTTACTGGCCTCAATTTTGATATAATTAGTAAAATTAGTTGTTCCTCCTCAGATTGGTGCCGCTGTTTTGTTTTAGATCCGCCTACGAGTTCCCTACCTTTCCTCTCATCCCTTTGTTTTCCCCAGGGTATGGGTCTGCGGCTTCCCTGCCGCTTTAGCCGCTGGACCGCTTGGGGCCGGCCCCTACCCGCCAACAATTTTTTTTTTCCTTCTTTTTCTCTTCTTTTTTTTTTCAGGCCTGTCCCCCTTGTCACAGACGCAGATCCTTAGATAATACCGTGACAGTGCTGTAAGCAAATGTCAGGGGAAGTATGTAAATGAGGTCAAATCATAAGATATTTCTAATGCTCATCCAGGTTCATTATATTTGCCATCGTATTCTTCAGATAAATACGGTTTATCTAATGTATATTTCACTTTCCAAAGATGCAAAGACTTCTAGTTGAACTTCATAGTACTGTCCAGTCCATCACAATTGCTGTTGAATGAATGGAGAGATAATAGTTGATTTCACTTCTCAGCTTTTGAAAATCTCAACTTCTCGTTTTTAATTTTCTATTGACCTTTAAGATGACCTCCAAATAAGACTTTTTATATAAATGTGTTTTTTTGCCTGAGATTTAACTGATAAAAACCTGAAATATTTAATAAATTATTTATAATACCTTTATTTTTAGAGCCTACAATGTTTTGTATGTGCTTTATGAATGTGAATATTAAAGGCAGCATAATATAGTAAAAATTTACTGTATTCAGTTGCTACTCTGCAAATCTTAAATGATAGCTTTGAGTAGAGTAGATGCAGTAGAGTAAATGAGAAAACTGATGTAGATTCTTTAGAAATATTTAATTAGCCCATCCTTTGGTCTGTCTGATTAATATCCTTCAACTGCTTTTTTCTTTCTTAAAATTTTGTCAAACTCTTAAGCTATAAATGAACGTTGATCTGACTGAATGTTAAGCTGTCACAGTTCAGAGTCATTTCGGCTGTTTTTGTTGTTGTTTGTTTGTTATTTGTTGTTGTTGTTGTTGCAGGGTTTGCTTTTTTTATTTTTTTATTTCACTTATGCTTCCAGGATCCCATACAAAGGCCTTTTGTTTCATCAAATTGCATATATCAAAGACGTGGGATTTTTTTTCTTTTTAAATAAGCATCTTCAAATGTACATGTTGACAAAAAGTAAAACTGAGCATCTGAGTTCTGTGCAGAACTTCCTGGAGTCATAGTAACCTGGGCAGGCTGAGGAAGGAGATTAGTGCTGGCAAGACATCTGTTGTTCAGCTCAAAGTGAGTGTTGGAAGTTAGGACTTCTTCCCATTTTTCTCATGCACTTCCATAGTCTAGCCTCTACTCAATCTGGCCTGACCTATCCAGTCCTACCTTACTAGTTTACCAGAAACTCTGCAGAAAATGCCAGCTATGTGTGGCCTTTATGATGTCAGTCCACCGAAGTGTATTACAAGCTTGTCTGTTCTGTGAAGCACTACTGTAAAGAGTACTCAGATAGAGAATAAAGTTTACGGTATCTTTACCAGGAAATGTGAAGCAGGATAAAATTTGTAAGACATTCCTAAATAAAAATTTTTCAACCTTAGGAATAAAACGCAGAAATGAAAGGAAAGACAAATAATTTAAGGTGGATATATGTTCAAGGTGGAAAGGCTTATCTTAAAAGCCTCTTTGGGTTATTGCGGCTGGAGGCCTCATCAATCATCAAAATGAAAAGTGAGGCTGTAAAAGTAAGTATCCAAATCCAAGGAAAGAGAAGAAATGCTTCTCAATGGAGGCATGCAGCTTTTTAACAGTATAAAAAAAAGAAAAAAGAAAAGAAGAAACTGCCTAATTTTTACTCTGTTGAATATCTTTTGTTCCATTACCACTTTTAAGTTCAGTTGACAAGATCTGTTCTTCAGTGGTGCACTGGGAAAGTGCAAAACAGTCAAAATTGCTTTCATAGCTTGGTAATCAAAAGTATGAAAACTGACCGCATATCTTCTAAATACATAATATTTAATATAAAACACAATACTTGCTATATACTCTCCAATTTTTTAACAATTCTAGAGAAACACAAACTTTTATTTAATTCTAATGAATATTAGTTGACATTTATTTGGCAATACAGATGTATTTGAAAGATAGCAAACGAAACAATAGTCACGGTAATGAATTACATGCATTTATGGCTCTGTACTGTAAAAAGAAAGTTGTCTATTGTAGACAAAAAATTACCATCTTCATTATGGTTCAGAAAAAAAATATTATTTGTAGAATTTTACTGTTTGTTTATAATCTATAAATTCAAAGAAAAAGATTCAAGAAAGATTCAAAGGGAGATTGAATGCTTATAATGATACTGAGACTTTACAGATTATAACACATAGCATCATACATGTTTCAGACTTTAAATTAAAATCCTAAGTAGGATTAGAACAAGGTTTTACAGGAAAATATTTTTACCATAGTACCCTACAAATTTTGATTTAGTGGAGGAAGAGGTGTTTCCCTGAACTTTTTTATTGTCCTTTGATGGAGAAATGGAACATATACTGCTGCTTTTCATTTGTGATCATTTGGCTCCACAGTGATAAATAAGCAGATAAAATTTCCTGATATGTTTTATCAGAAACAGAAAAGCTGTAATATGCCCACAATTCTCTTGTATATGAGAAGCATTTCTAGATCAGTCCACCAATTAATTTCTTCAAAAATATTTATTAAAATATTATTTAAAATTATATGTTTAACATAGTTCTCTTTATAAAATCCATTAACATTATGAGGCAAGAATAGATACACATCCAAACAGGTCTCACAGCCACTAATGTTTAATTAGGTGTTTATTAGGTAATCCATCTTTTATGGGATGTTCCCAGTATGTAGCCTTGACAGGCTATTATTTTAATGGATAATATATTACTTTATCTATTAAGTTGTTTTAGAATAAAATTAAGGATTTATCATTTATGGGTTTATACGAAAAGTGGGGCAAGATATGTATGTTTAGAGACTATTAAGCTCGAATGAAAGACTTCTCATTACTTGTAGTAGACTTTGAATCAAAACTTAAAAAAACCACAGTTTACATTAGTTTTATAATTATGGGATAAACTAGAAAGTTAAGTATATCACATTTGACAATTATGAGAGTATCAGAATTTATTGCAGTCTTACTAAAAAAGATTCTTAAAATCTAAAAAAATCTAAAGTCTAAAAAGATCTTACTAAAAACGTTCTTTCAATGGAATTAGCATCACTTTTCAGAAAAAAAAATAAGCATAAAAGAGGCATTTAGGAAAGATTTCAATGTACATCATGTCAGTTCTATGAAATAAGATATTAGGTCACCTAACTATTAGTTTCCTGTTTTTCCCATTATTACAGTGTGCTCTTTTTTATTTTACTGTGAACACTGTTAATTTTTCCACACATTTTTCAGAAGAGGTGAGAATAAATATATACTAAATAGTACTGGATGATGAAAACATGCCAGTTTTTGTTGGTGGTGGAATACAAAATAATGTTTTGAGCTACTACTTTTGGCTACTTTTGGCTGTCTGTGATTCACCTGCTACTTGTGAAAAACTATATAAATCAATGACATCCATCAGGCAGTAACAACATAGAATCACAGAATTAGCTAGGTTGGAAAAGACCTACAAGATCATCCAGTCCAACCATCCACCTACCACCAATAACCCCACTAAACCATGTCTTTCAGTGCTACATCTAAATGTTTTTTGAACACCTCCAGGGGCGGTGACTCCACCACCTCCCTGGGCAGCCCATTCCAGCGCCTGACCACTCTTTCAGAAAAGTAGAATTTCCTAATGTCCAGCCTAAATCTCCCCTGGCACAACTTGAGGCCATTCCCCCTTGTCCTGTCACCAGTTACGAGAGAGAAGAGGCTGACCCCCAGCTCACTACAACCTCCCTTCAGGTAGTTATAGAGAGTGATAATGTCTCCCCTGAGCCTCCTCTTCTCCAGACTGAACAATCCCAGCTCCCTCAGCTGCTCCTCAAAGGCCTGTGCTCCAGACCCCTCACCAGCTTCGTCACCCTCCTCTGAACATGCTCCAGGGCCTCAATGTCTTTCTTGCAGTGAGGGGCCCAAAACTGGGCACTGTACTCGAGGTGTGGCCTGATCAGTGCTCAGTACAGAGGGACAATTACTTCCCTACTTCTACTGGCAACACTATTTCTGATACAAGCAGATGGTCTAAGTCAAATCTAAGTCAGTCTAAACATGATCATATAGTTCAGATCATTTGCTAGCAAAGATTTTTGATGTCTGCATCATTGCTCATGCTGCAGTACATAAACCAAAGAACAAGGGCATCTGATTTAAAAGGCATACTAAAGAATGTCTCTGGCTTTCAAGTCCATGAGTAAAGAAACCACATTCTAATTCAAAATCAACTGAGACCTAGATTATCTTTTCTGCAAGTTCTTGAAATAAGTTTACTTTTGCTTTCTGAGGCTGTTACCCATTCTTTTCCCTAATTTGGCTTTTCCTAAGCTTAAGAAAAGTCGCAATAACTCAATTAGCTATTAACAAGGCCAGTATTGTAAACGACTCTATTTTAGTCAACTAATTATGACAAGGTTAAGCATCACAAACAAAAGAGCACACTAGCATTGTCCTTGGAAATAGGAAAAAATGCAAAACATTGAATTTATTATCTTTCTCCTGGGGCAAGCAGTGTTAACGTATCTGTCAATCATTTTAAAACTATGACCACTCTACAGGCTCCCTAGGTGAATTTTTAATTTATATGCAATTATATTACTGATGTACCTACATAAATAAGTTTTTTATATCTCTCAAGATTTTAGCGTACTGCAGAAAGACTCTTTTATCAATAATTCTGTTATAATTTAAGGGTCTCTTTTGTCATCAGGTCATATATTTTGCTGTATTCCCTTAGGAATACAAATTGTAAGTAAATTAGTTTGAAAGAAATCAAATTAATAGTGAATCATGCAAACAGATCTTTACCTATTAATTGCAATGCAAGTTTGTTAGCTGTAAGTTAGTACATACTATAGGATAAATGTTTACTTTAAGCTTTTATCATATTAATATGAAGGATATTTTAATTCAGCAGAATACACTGAGTGAATTTCTTTGTACAAGGTTTGAATGAAAAAGAGACAAATGAAAGTCAAAGAGTGGAGGAGAAGGTGAATGTAGGTTACTCCTAAGGTAATGCCTCTTATTTATTTCCATGGAAACTACAACAGGTACAAAGAGCACAATAACACAGTTTGATAGAGAAAATTCCCAGCTACAAAACACTATTTTTCAACAGTCACCACCACTACCTGTGCATTTTCACCAGTGATGAACAAGAGCCTGCATGATGTGCTTGTAAAAAAAAAGTGCGCAGCAGAGGAGTGACTACTGTCACTGTCACCACTGCTGAATTGCACCACCCACTGCCTCACTGTGCTCACATCCCTCTTTGGTCTCCATAAATATTTGGCAAGCACTGATGAATGTCAATGGATGCAATTTTTTTTTCCACATGGAGAAACTTGATGACACACCTTTGCTTCATATCCACTTCCATGTCAGGCACCATTTTGTCAGACTGCCCCTCTGCTACCATCTGTTGCATGACAACAAAATGTAACAAAATATTGTTAGGAAGGTTCAGCCTCTACTGCCATACCACCAAAATCGGCCTCTGATATCATGGGTCAACACAATAAAACAGGAGGCATTACTTTGGGAGCAGCACTCATATTAAAAGGGTGGAAAAGATTTAAGGCAGAGCAAAACTGCCATATCAAAGATCTCACAAGCATAAGGTCTTCAGGGGACATGAACACACTCAAGTCTAAACCTCCTATTTGTAAGCAATCAATGATTCTGTTCATGATGTGTTGAGCTACAATTATGCTCTTGGTGACTACTTTGTCGGAGCTGTCATATGCTAAAAATTGTATGCCTTCTGCCTTTGAAATGTACTCCTTGAAGCTGCAGGTACTAGATGAATATACAGACAATGTGGCCAAGTGCTGTTTTGGTTAACTGCCATCCAGTGAACTGTGCTGCTGGGTAACGAGAACTATCATCACTGATATGTGAAAGAAACAGAAAGTTTTTAGATATGATATAGATGTCTTTTTGAAAAGAAAATAACCATGTTTGATGGAGATTGTGAGCATGTTTATAGTAGATATGGAAAAGTGAAAGACGCAGACATTTAAATTAAAAAAAAAATGTGAGCCATTTTCACAACAGCTTGTTAATGTTGTATATCAATGAAGTTACAAGTTTCCTGTCATGGAAGACATGAGTCTGGACAGCAGTGAATGTGATTTGCCTGGATTTGGCATGGAAAGTGGAGATGAAACTCAGCTATTGCGGATGATGTTTTTGGAGCAGCTAAAAAAGTCAGACCATTTTCTCTTGCAGTGTCGTACCATGCAAAGAAGACAAGAGATTCTCTATTTCTGCCTAGCTGAGTCAGAAAATCCACTAGTGCTATAGAATATTGGCTTTTGATGTTTTGTTCTTACATAGTGCTTTGTAAGTCAGATACCTGACTTCTAAGAAGGTCCATAGGTGCTGTGATAAATAATAAGCAAGCAATAATAGCAGAAAGAATGAAGATGATATAGCATCAGAAAGGTATTTTCTTCTAGGATTTAGGAGAGTATAACTTCAAAGCTGTCAGTGGAGAGAAATTGTTTTTCATAACAAATTATTCTGTTGTGAAGAAAATTTGCCTTTGCGCCAGGTAAATTTTCTTCTATGCTACTATATGTGATGTTGCAATCTATTAGTCTGTCAATTCTGAGCAAATTTATGAACTCAAGAAAACTGATTTGTTATTCAGATATTGTTAAGACTTTCTTTTCTGTGATTTTGGAGATTACAAGCTATTCCCAAAAATGTGATAGGACACAGTTCTAAAATGAAGCAAAGAAAGTAGACTTTTATTTTGTTCTTTCTAACCAACTGTCTTCCTTCTGGTAGTGTAGATGGGAGAAGATTTTTTCCTACTCTAAATGTTCAGAAAACTGAGATTTCCATGGTCACTGTTTAGTTCTGTTTTTATTCCTAGGGAGAATTCTGGCATTTTTTATCCTCACACAATGATGACTTTTTTACATTCTATTCATATTCATATCATGAAAAATACTCTTAAGTAAGATTTCTTTATCATTACTATATTCAGCTTTCTACAGAGCACGTATCATTGTGCTATTTCCTAAAAAAAATAGTGCTAATTAAGCTGGTCATATTTGCAGGTCTAATTTGCTCTCTGTGTGTGCTTCTAACTATAGCTTTTCTGAGTCACTGAGAGAACCTGCCTTTCTTTTCATCCACAGTATTTAGCATGGCACACTCAGGGTCCAAACAGATTAGACCAAATTAGATGGGCTATTTAAATCACCTCCTGCTTAATAGCTGCAAAGTTTTGAATTTATCCCATCCTGAGACATGAGTATTCTCTCTGTACTCTTATAGTCATTAACAGTTCATGTACTTTTCACCATGAGAAGCAGCAGAAATGTCTTGTACTTGTCCAGAGCACATAATCATGGTTATGTAGTCTTTTCAGCTATGCACACATAAGAACATGAATCTAAACAGTGTGTAACAAAGATATATTATAAAAAAAATTGACTTATGGAAATATGCCTGAATGGCAGACATACACAGTCTTGATAAGACTGAAAGCCAATCTCTCAAGCACAGCATTTTTCATCCATTATGATGTTTGCCCATTATGACAGTTGTCTATTCTTAGTCCTTCTAGAATTCATTTAACAGACATTTTTTGGTGGAAATATAGAAATATATATGCTGATGGACATGTCATCTGTCAACTCTACTCAACTCTACATGTGATACTGTCCGCACCCAATAGTAGGTTTCAGCAGCTATGATGAAAAATCAGAGATGTGAAGATTTGTCCAAGTTCTACCCCTTCCTCTTTTAACTTCACAAAGTCACAGGAATAAATAATTGAAAGTTTACTAGCAGCTACTCTTTAAATATTCATATAAGTGGAAAGCATAATTTCATAATACTTGAGACTCTGTGAAAACCAAACACATGGTTTCCTCTAAATACATTAATATTTTCATGTAAGGCAGATCAAGTCACCAACTGATTTTACATCAACATAAGACACTGCAGTGAGATATTTTCCAAGATGATTTAGCAAATTCTGAGAGAGGAACATTTAATTTGTCCTCTTCTTACTACTGTCCACAAGATATTCTCATAAGATATATTGTACTTATTATTGTGCTCTTCTAAGAATGCTAAGCTCAGCGCTACTGCTCCTGGATTTTCTAATGTCAAAAAAAATTGAATGCAAATATAAATTCATCCTTAGATATTCACCTTTATGAGAAAAATTAGAACTGGTCAATGCAAATAAAGATAAATGACAGCAGGCAGTTGCTGAGAGCAAAATTGAAAACAGTTGGAGTAAAACAGTACAAATGAACTGCTCAAACAACTGCAACGCTACTGAACTTCAGGGTGATCCTCAACCAGATTTGTCAGTGCAGGAGCAGATATAAGTTGAGTCACCATACCTGAATGTGTCTGAGTCACCATCCTTGAATGTGTTTAAAAACCATTTGGATGTGGTGCTCGGGGACATGATTTAGCGGTGGGTTGTTAGAGCAGTATGGTTAGGTTGCAGTTGGACTTGATGGTCTTGAACGTCCTTTCCAACCTGAGCAATTCTATGATTCTATGATTCTATTGAGATATTCTTCAAAGCCCTGTAAAGGAAGCAAGCAACTTTATCCCAGTTCTTATTCTCATTCCCTGCTAAAAGAGAAATTATTCCCCTTACAGAATAATGATCTATATCTAGAGTATTACTACTTTATTTATAGTGCTGTCTCTAAAAGACACAGTCCATACCTGTATGAGTTAAATTCATTATCAGTAAGCCAAACACTTTTACTTTCTAAACAAAGCATTTTCAAAATGGCGTATACATTCCTTTAAAATCTGTTTGTCGTAGAAGGCTAAATACAGTCTGAACAAATAATTGAATATCTGTCCCAGTTTTTCAGATAACCTGCCTGCCTAAGATTTAATTAATTTCCTGAGATTCACAGTGGCCTTTTTCCACTTGAATTCCTAAGCTGGTAAAACAGTTTTTTCAAATGCTGGTAGTGTACATCAGAATGCAGGGAGAGCTGGTGTCTCCACACAGGCCAAGTTCTGGGGGCTGTAGGAGCTGCCCCTGGAGGTGGTGGGGAGTGATGGCTCTGGGCCGTGCTGAAGCCGAGTCTTGGGAAGGGGGAAGCCTGATAGAAGATCAGACCCCAAAGGCCTAAACAAAAGGCCAAATTTACTCAACTACTGTTACCTTGCAGTGGTTCCAGCGCTCACCCTGGAAATGGAAGATTTGGTTTCACACTCATTTCTGGCAGTGGTAATTTAGACTTATTTCCTGAAAGCACTATACTGTATTGTGTTTTCAAGTGCAGACTCTCTGACTGATGAGGCAGAATTCACAGTATCAGCTACTGTAAATGACCTCTTCTGCCAGTGGTTCTTTTCAGTATTATTGTGGTTATTATTTTTCCCTAATCAAAGGTATCCAGTAATGTCACCCCAAATCTGTTATTCTGGCAACAAAATCAGTATTTTTAATGAATTCTTTTTTTGTTTCCTTATAGGGTCTACAAAGCCTTGAATCTATTCTTTTTTTTAATTATTGTTTATTTCATAGCAATGGAATACAACAATGGTTTAATTTATGTTCAGTTATAATAATCAAGTTTCAGAATAGTTGATATGAGAAGACTCAGAAACATTTAATGACTGTTTCTACACTTACTGCAAATAGATGGAAGAAAGTGAAAGTAACGCTACTGACTTCAGTGATCCATGAATCTAGGTCTAGTAAGAAAGATGTTTTTTTGTTGTTTGTTTGTTTTTTTCCCACAGTTTTTCTTAGATGGATAAATAGGGTAAGCATATCTGAATTCTCCATAGAATAGTAAGTAAAAAAAATAAATTATACTATGTGATAAATAGTGGACTTTTTCTGAATGTTTGTTTGGCTGGTATTGATGAGTATCTGAAAAATATTCCAGATAGAATCTGAGCTATATTTGAAGCTTATTAAAACACTCTATAAATATTCAAAATCTTCACTACTTTCTGTAATTTCTTTCTTTGTCTTTGTTATTTATTTATTACTGGTAATTTAACTTATTAACTAACAAATAAGAAATATGCTCTTGTAAAGGAAAGCATAGATAATTTTTTAAGATATTACAGTTTTCATGTTAGGACTACAAAATTTATAGGAAAATGAATAATGTCTAGATCTGAAATCATATCTACTATAAAACTACATTAGCAATTTTCTTTTCTGTAATGACTGTACTGCTTCTATGTGGAGTGAAATTCATATGTTTCTATTTTAATCAATCTAAAGCTTTAACTATTTTATGGCAGAAGAACATAAACATTGATCAGATTGGGGTTGCGGAAAATAAAAACATATCTTGATAAAATCTTTCATGTCTTTTTTCAAACTTTCATTATATTTCCTCTGTTACTTCACAAGTTATTAACATGAATGGTCTTGAAGTTGCAATTAAGTTGTTTTATTTCTGCATCAATTGTGGTGATTCTTGATGATGTTTATTTTGATATGTCTCTGTTCTTGTAATAGTCTCTTAAAATGGGGAAGCTTGAAGTGATGCTGATTCCCCTGAGCCCAGGTACTGAATCACAAATGGAAGGAGGGTCTTGCACACCCTTTTCTTTTTGCGCACCGTAAGATTTTTTGTCATGCAAAAGTACTTTTAGAATTAACTGATATCATTTATCAGTATCTTTTTTTTCCAGTAATAAGTAGAAACTTTAAAAATTTGCTTGAGTTACTTTCTCATGTTTGTAGAGTTCAGGAGAGTCAGCAGAGGATCTTTATATATATATCTTTACATATATTTTCCTATACTGACACTGAGTTTTCATTAATTTAAGATACGGTTTATCTTAATTTCTTTAGGAAAATACTCTGAAGAAGTACTTCTAAGGAAAAACTATTGATTATAATAATACTAAACACAAGCTGAGGTTGTGAAAAAATACATCCATGATAACACAATTTAAATATATCAAAGGTCTATGTATCTCAGAAGAGATTTTTTTTGAGGCACTGTAGGAATTACAGAATCCAACTACTAATCTCTTCTATTTTTTTTTTTTCAAGAAATCTTCTTTCCTATGTTTTGTCATAGGAAATTATGTTTGTAAGTTTATGTTTAAAGTTTAAGGAAGCTTAAATGCTGCAGGTGAGAAATTAACGTGCAATAGTTCATTTTCTGGTTCTGCATGGAAAAAGTCAATGAGTGAATTCCATTATGCCTTCTTCCTCTCTTAACTTCAATACTTAACTGGATGCAAAAGTGTGAACAGTAACTTGCTGCCTAGCATAATTTTATTAAGGAGTATTGTTATGAAATTCTGCCTTCAGCTCACCTGGAATGGTGTTATTTTTGCTATTGCATCATTTATCTGACAGGAGGAATTCTATTTTAAGGTGACTATCTTGAACATCTGGACAATTGAATGGCTTGGGCTACAAAATCTGGTACACAAGAAAATCAATCTTCTCATAATCCTAGTTCTGCATATTTAACCATGAAACACTGAGAGAACTTCTCATGAGGATGTTCAAAAACTTAAAAGAAACTCCCTGCTGACAGCATATTAGTCAGAACTTCAACTAATATATTTGGTTTAATACTATTGCGTTTAATGGACCTACGTTGATTTATATCATCTCTGAAAAGAGAGTCTTGAGAAACTGGGAGATTTATCCTGAATGTGTGGTTTGGTAGAGTGAATAGCTGAAATATTCAGCAGCATGACAAATACCTTTGATATTTTAAAGGAAAGAATTATGAATGAAGAAAGTTTCAGCTACAAATATAGCAAAACTGTATCCAACCAGTAATCTCACCTTCATGGCTCAGGTTTTTGGTTTTTTTCTTAAGCTGTACCATGAAAGTCAGCAAATTTGAGTAAATTCGAGGGCAGAACCAAAAATAAACATTTATTCTACCATGTGGAATAACTAATCGTAACAAGTATTAAACTGATTATTTCAATCAGATAAATATGAATATTTTGTCAACCAAATTTCAAATATATACATATTCCAATTTGTTGAAAAAAAATACCATGCAATTTTTCTCATCCACATATGCCAAAACATTTTAAATTATATTTTACTTAAAATCTAGAGAAATGGAAAAATTGTCACAATTTAATTACAATAGAAATATGTTCAGTAGTTTTTACTACTGTTCTTTTTATCTGGAAAAAAAAATACAATTGAAAAGATAAATTAGCTGAGAGAAATGCAAAGTTGAATTGTTCCAGTACAGAAGTCAGAAGTAAGATGAGGTTGTTATTGGATAACAGACACCTGCATATCTGCCTGTAAATGTATTTCATTTCAAATATACATAATTTCAAATATAAAGTTATAAAATGAGAATTTAGAGTCTGATTTTGAAAACAATCTTTTAGTAGACATGTTGCATGAAAATACTTTGAGATCAAGCAAATGTTTGAACATTTGGGCAGGAGTAAAGGTAAATTCCCACATCAGAATTTTTGTTGCACCTGAGAGATTAGCAACAAGGATTCAGAAAACCTTTGTAAGTAAAGTTTATTTATATAAAAAAGAACAGTTCCAGTGGAACAGCTAAAGGTATGATAAACTCATTGAAATGGAAAATGGAATGTAGAGATTCTGAATTAGAAACTGCAAAACCTTGCTCTTTGCTTATGTGAGTTCTGGAGGAATATCAGAATCATTGACAGGCCCACTTTTTTCTGTCCTGAAAGCTTATTCACAGTTCTATTTATATAGGTGTGTACTTTCATATATATATATAAATATATTTCCACACGAAGAATATGCTTTGTTCAGTCAAAATACACAACTAGAAAATGTTCTGAAGATGAAGAAATAAAGGGATGGATGCCTGCTTTTTGGATATAGTCATGTTTCTTTTCTTGCTTCTAGTCTAGGGCTCTTTTAACTAGAAAAATAGCTGTAGGGCATATGGCTGCTTCCAGGCAATTTACACTGATTGAGATTTGAACGTGTTATGCATCTTCTTCCACCAGTACTCTTCAGACCTAAGCTGTTAATGTGGAAAAAAAAATCAATAAAAATAATAATATTAAATGAACAGTATAATTGTATTTCATATGAAATTAGATTTATATATTTGATGAAAGAGGAATTTGAGAAGTTTAAATTAGTTATGGAGTTTTGTGTGCTTTGAAAATTTCATCAGATATTTTCATTGACTGGAACACCTGTGATAAAATCTACAAAAGGACAGAGGTGTCACAGTACATAGCAATGGAACGAGTATTTAATCTAGATACTGAGTACTTTATACAATGTTTGGGGACAGTTACACAAGAGGTAAAGGAATTTGCAGCAGCATTGAGCATTAGATACTCTGAGTTCCTCATGATATTGAATGAATAAGCCCTAACAGATTATAAAAAATGTCAGGTGGAGAACTTTGGCTCAGCCTCTGCCACTCTTGTGGATGCAAATGACTCATTCTACAGAGCAGAGATAGAAGTACTATCATGAAGCAAGAGTTGATGTTCTCAGTTGAAGAATTATCACTAGCACAATAGGTCAATGCACTAGACTTACTGCAGATATGCTGCTCAGTTACTCTGTATGCTCAGAGCAGTCTTACTTAATTACATGCTCTGAGTGCACCAGAGAGTTATGTCTTCAGATGTGGAGTAGAGTTGCCCTGTGAATAACTTAAGACAGATAGAGGAAAACCAGTTGTGTCTAAACAAGATACAGAAATGTATTTATGTTCAACATAAATCAATTACTAAACTAGCCACAAAATAAGTGATTGTGATCTAATTAACTGTTTATTCAGTTAAATATGAGGTATACAATATCATCAGAGCAGTTCCAAAAATAATTAAATAATTTCCACATTTATAATTATATTTATTGATATTTATATTTAAAAAAAAAAGCTTCAGGGAAAGAGAAGGTATAGAAAAGCTGAAAATAAAAGGGAACTTTATCTGATGTTAGTTGCCTGAAGGAACTTAATCTGGGCATGAGTGAAGAAAGCATGACTCTATAAAATACTGGGGTTTTCTTTTGTATTTTATTATAGATCTGAGAACGTACAAGTGAGATCAATTATTTTAATATAGAATCAACGCATAGATTATTTTAAAATAAATTATTTGAATTAATTTCTCCTGAAATATTTATTTATCATTTATTCCTTTCCCAGAGTGCATAGGAGAACTTAGTATGTATGGTTTCTTTAAAGTTTTGAGATAATTTATTCATGAATAATTTTTCCATTATTCTCATTCCTCCACCAGTACAGCTTGAAATTTATCATACTGACTGCATGAAGTACTTCAGCACAACTTGTTTGACTTCAGAAGTTAGTAAATGAAATGCTTAGACATCTTTGGAAAGAAATAATCTTGAAGTAGAAGGAGAAAAATTGAAAGTTTCTTTTAATGAGTAAAAATGACAGCATATGGGACAGTAAAAATTTCAGAGCAACAATGAGGAGAATGTCCTATAGAATATTTTTAAAAGGAAAATAAAATAAGGCTTTTTCAATTCATCGTTCTACTATAATAAAGTGTACTTGTGGTAAGAAAAGATAGAGCATATGAACTACGGGATATAGACTGGCTTTGTGCAAGAGAAACGGGCTATATCCCCAAGGTAAAGTGAATGAATGTTAGAGATACATCAATAGAAATGATTTTGAAGAATTCTGTTAGCTATAATCAAAGCTGTGAAATGAGTATGTCTCCCTCTTTTTTTCTTTCTTTCCTCCTTTCTTCCTTTCTTCTCTCCTTTCTCAAGCTTTGCAAACTGATCAAAGAACTGGGATATTTGATTACAGATAAGTGTTCAATCACACAACTAATACACATAGATCATCAAGTCTTTGTGAAGATCATTCATACACCATAAACCTTTATATTAAAAGCTCCTAGTATCTGAAGTCTGGAGACAAAGTACAACTCATTGGATTTAAATAGTTTCAGATAACAATTTCAGACATGGATCCTTAATAGTCCTAAAATAAATCCTAAATAGTCCTGAAAATAATAAATGTACATGCCTGTTGCTCTCCCTGACAAAGTACTAGCAGTTTTCATGGAATCATGAACTTTGAACTGTCACATCTTGGCTGTAATTAGTAAAATCACAGTTTAGACTATTTGCTCTGTATTTTATTCCTTTTTTTAGGCAGTTCCACAACGTCGGTCATGCTTCAGGGTGCTGCTCCATAAAAAAAATCATTATCTATGAAGAGTTTGCAGCTTTGCCCTCAGTAACATTAGACATATCATTGAGCATTCAACATGAACCACTTTCAAAGGAGAAACTGGAGAGCACCACCCTTGCCAGTACTCTAATGTCCAAGCACATAGTCTGCTTTATGATCTTGTACACTCAAGCATCTATGGATCCTGTGACCCTTGTATGTACACACTGCTCTGAACTTCTTTCACCTCCTTTTGGCCTTAGGTGAATGATATGGGGAATAACATACTCTATTATTCTCATGTTTTTAGTGATCCGTGCCTGAATGACACTGTCACACAGTTTATCCTCCTGTATGCAGCTGGAAATTAAAGTTCTTTCTATTCACTTACTTTTAAGAGAAGAGTTTGTCTTACATACATCTTTAAATGTTTTGTCCATCTTTCCTCCTGTTCTGATAAATCTTGACTCTTCTGTTTTTTTTCTCTTTGCAGATCCTAGTCTGGGACATGACACATTGTTTTCCTAGCCCTTCTCTTTCCATTTATGCTTTATCTCCTAACACTAAGCCAATATGCTGTACTGAGGTGTCATATTGAGTTGTGTTATCATATATGATTAAGCAAATGTGACATAACACAATGCTGAAGGGCAGCTGGAATTACTCCCATTTCCAGACCAGGAAGGTGTTGTCACTGCAAATATCCTTTTATGGAGGATGGTGCTGACCTGCAATAAATGCTCATTCCTGTCCTACATGAGGGTAAAGAAGTCATAGAAAAGATGGAGTCCCTCAAATATCATCCTTGGATTGTAATTCTATTCATTATAGTTCTGTATGATACTACTCTTTCTACAGTTTATATTTATCAGAATCTTAGGGTGGTAATTGTAGAGTCCAGCTTAGAAGAAAGTGACCCATGACCATATGATTGCTGTTTTCCAGATCCCAAGAGCAAGTAGATAAAAATAATCACAAGGAAGGACTGATCCAAAAATCTGGACCCAAAACACTTGAGTTTTGACCAATTGAAGACATTCTGTGGAATTTTACGGAAGCTACTTGGCATGGACTTCATTCTACTTAAACAATGTGTCTGTTTCAAACTCTTCTGCTTCTGGAGGAAAGAGAGAGAGACGTATGCTTATAGTGCTTATCATACATACAACCTCTGACAATATCTCTTCTTTCATCTTAGAATAGAGAAAACCTAGATAATGTTCAAATTCACTAGTTGCATTTTAGCTACCTTAATGAGAAGGAACTTTCTATCTTCATTCCTCTGTTAACCATCTTCTAAATAGGTATAATAGTTATTCTCAACTCCAGAGGGGGGTTATCAGAGCATAACTGTGACATTTTCAGTTTCAAAGGTAATAAGATATTTATCTGCAAGAGATAAACAATATGCATATTAGCATGAAAAAAAAGCAGGTGTGCTGAGACGTTTTGTAATTGGGATTAGAGTTCTAAAAAACTTCATTTTTAAGCTGAAGGAGATATGTGAATGCATGTAGATGATTTCTTATTCTGCTCATCAATTGATGAGATTGTTAAGGAGTACATTATATTAGTTAAAATAAGTTTATTTTTGTTATAAGGAGATCACTTAGGCAGGTCCTGCCCTTCATAAACTCATGTGCCTTGTGATGACATTCAGGATTAATTCCTCTGTAACTTTCCTTTGTATTGAGGTCACACTAAAAGGACTGTATTTTCCTGGATCCTATTTCTCACCCTTCTTGTAGATTGGAGTCACATTTGCTAACCTGCAGTCAACCGAGACCTCCCCAGATATCCAGGACTGCTGGTAACTTATTGAAAGTGATTTAGTTCCACTTCTCATGTACTAATATTTCTCACTGATTTCAAGAAATTTTAAAGTAGTTAAAACTCATTAAAATTCCTATCCTTAACAAAATTTCTTCTTTAATCCAAAAAGATATAGTAGACTTCAGTATTTCAGCTTTTTCTCTTTACATTTCCTGTTGCTGACTGTTCTTTACATTAAATAATCAGACACTCGCTCCGATGTTAACATTTTTCATAGTCAATTTGATCACCAATCTAGTTAATATGCAATGCTAAATGAATGAAAAAACTAGCATGTTCTGGTTTCAGCTGGGAGGAAGTTGATTTCATATTCATAGTACCTGGTATGATGCTATTTTTTGGGTTTTGGGAAAAACCATATTGATAACACATCAGTAGTTTAGTTGTTGCTGAGCAGTGCTGTATAGAGCCAAGGACATTTCAGTTTCTCAGTTTCTTGTACTGTATTGCCACTGAGGGGTGCTCAGGGAGCACAGATTGTTGGGAGGGAACAGGACCAGTACAGCTGACCTAAACTGGCCAAAGGGATATTCTGTTCCATATGACATCATGCAGAAAAGTCTTGAAAATGGTGGGAAGTTTGTTGGTCAGGCTGCTTCTGCATGGGGACTAGCTGGTGGGTGGTGAGCAACACTTCTTTTGTATATATATATATAATTATCTTAACTATTATTCTTTTTCTTTTTTTCATTCTTATTAAATGATTTTTATCTCAACCACAAGTTATACTTTGTTTTTTTTTTCATGATTCTCTCCCCTCACCCTGGGGCAGGGAGGAGTAAGTGAATGACGGTGTGGTGCTTAGCTACCTGCTGGGTTAAAACACAACATAGCACAAGCAACTACAGTTAAAACCAAAAGCAAAGACAGTTTTCTAGAAAGGACTCTGAAGAGTAAATCTAAAATATTCAAAGAATAGATTTTCTGAGAAAATTTGGATATATAAGGGACAATTTCCTTCTTAACATAAAAGTTTGCTAATGGAGCTGTTAGTTCTTATGGATAATACTATCGTATTACTTTCAAAATATGATTAAAAATTATGTACACAATGTATTAGATGTATAACTACTAAAATCCCACAACCATGATTGCCTTTCCAGATACAGTCTGAGCTGTACCTACTGTTGTTGTGATTGCAATGTTTAAAAGGTAAAGATGAAACTATGTATGTACATATGAATATATGTGTATATAAGTACATTTATATAAATCTGCATACATGTAAATCTATACACCTTTGCATATGCTGAAAATAATCGCTCCCATTTTATTATGTTGGCCCACAATGTCAGAAGCAGATGTGGTGGCATGGCAGTAGAGATTGAACTTTCCCACCAACATTTCATTACATTTTGTTGCTGTGAAATAGATGGCAGCAGATGGGCAGTCAGATGTGAAAGTGTGAATGAAGGAAAGGTGTTTCAATGGATTCCTCCATGTGCAAAAATTGAACTCACTGACATTCATCAATGTTTGCTGAATGTTCACAGACACCAAAGAGTGGATGTAAGCAGAGTGAGGCGGTGGGTAGTGCAGTTCATCAGGAACAACAGTGACAATGAATCACTTCTGATGGTGCTGATTTTTACGAGCGTGATATGCGGGCTCTTGTTCATTGCTGTAAAAAATGTACAGTTGATGGTGGTTGAAAAATACTGTTTTGTAGCTGGGAATTTGCTCTATCAAAAAGTGTTATTGTGCTCTTTGTACTTGTGGTAGTTTTGATGGAAATAAATATGCGACATTACTTTTGGAGTGATTTACATATATAGTTATATACATATATACGTTTACATGAAAGGTGAGTTTTGAGTGTAAATATTACTTATGTATTTATGCCAAATCTTTAGATATTACAATTTAAAATCTATCTCCAAAACTTTTGTAGGTAAAATTGCAGATCTTTAATGAAATAACTGACCCAAAGTTTAACCTATAATCCACCAGAGGCTTTTTCTTTCCAGAGACTAGCCCTTAAATGCAAAAAAAGGAAGCCTCAGGAACAGATTCCTTACATGACCTATCCTCACACCATTGACTACTGACATTTTGGTTTATGCCTTTGTATGTTTGCAAATACCAGCGTGATTCTCTGTTCGGAGTTGACTGACTGTGTAAGATGATAGCTTGTACTGTCAGCATTGCTCTTGTAGCTGGTTGATCTGGAATGACTGAGACTGAATTCAAAAGACTTTGTATTATGGAAAAAGCAAAACCAATGTCAGAAGGTCAACATTAGTCTTGAACAATTCTTTACCACAGATAAATGTGAAAAGAATAAGTGCTCACCAGAGCCGGTCAAAAAAGGAAACTTGGCAATACCATGGTGCACTGGAAGCTGATCCCCCCTCCTGACTGATGGCAACCTGGCCAGCCATTCAAGTGTCTTAGCAGCAGTGGTGAACACACTTATCTTATAGCTTAATATGCTGGTAAAAGGCTACTAGCTTGCTAAATTTTAGTTCTACTTTGTCTGTGAATGCCAGCTAGTAATTGCTTTCTGTTTTCTACGATTCTTTGTAAATGTTTCACTTCCCCGGGGAATCTCAAATAACACTAAATGCCTCTACTTAGGAAACTGAAGAGAGCTTTTTGAGGCTGTTTTAGTGCAATTCAGGGTGCTCATTTTCAGGATCAGTTCAAGTAGTGCCAGCTCAAAGCATTGCTTTGCTCAGAGATCTATCACACATGGCTAAGCTGACTGAATAGATCATAGAGGGCAAAGCAGTAGTGCTGAGAAGAAATTCTGACTTCTGTTTATTTTTATTTTTTCATTCTAAACATGTTATACAAAGATAAAAATATTTATAATGATATATAAATATATGTTATTAACTCTAGCGGGTATCTGTATACTAAATCATGTGCTAAGGAGAAAAAGAGGAATAAAGTCCTTAGTCCCTAGTTCACTTCTGCTTGTATATTTATACTGTGAGTTTACTGAAATTAAAACAGATTACAGTAAAAAACTCATTTTTAGTAGGGAATCACCTAAATAACACAAAATAGAGTATATACATCCTTAGAGTCATTCTAGTAATTTTTTGGGGGGTAATACATGTAACAGCTCATAACCCTTTATGAAGATTATAGTCACAATTTTAAATGGTAGTAGAATGTCCCGAATCCCTTGGGAACCTGTAAGTGGTCCCTCAGAACTCATCAGATGACTATGGTACTCTCTAGTACTGGGTTCTGAAAGAATTACATTACAGTTTAATTTGCAAATAAGCTGCAGAGATATTCAGGATAAACTGATATCTACCATTAATATTCCATTAATATTTTGGTTAATTCTAGTTCACTAAAGCTAGTCAAAAACGCATGAAGAAAAATAATTATATAATGAACAGGACTAAACATAAAATATTTTATACTACAAATATTTATTGTGGGTATTAAAGTGTTCTAATTATGAATGGTTTCCCAGAAGCTACAGCATATAGCAGGAAATTGAGTCACTGTATAAAATAAAAGTGTAATGCACACCACGAGAAAAGCAAAAGGTATGAAAAATGTTTAAGTAATGGAAAGGCAGGGTCTCTATGATGTTAATTTCATTGAACTCGGTGAATCACCAGAATATATATCTCCAATATGAACAGCAAACAATATTTCAGACAGGCATGCATTTGCATTAATTTCAAAAATCTGCGACTTAATAAAGTAAGGCATTGCCATTAGGCCAGCCTTTTCAATGCCGTATGAGACGCCAAACTGAGGACTCTCATGCATGCAGGGATTTAGGCCTCTTCCTTACCATCATTGTCTTTCAGCTGGACAGCAGAGATAGCAGACTAAATAATCCCGCAGTGTTTGTTAGTAGTAAACACAGAAGTTAAATATAGCCACATACATATATATGTATATTAGATAATGGCCAGATTCATACTTAGACACAAAACAACATTAATAATTAAATTCTTATATACATGTAGTGCATAAAGATATTATTTTCCTGTAGCTCTGTGTGTGCACTGATAAATCAGAAACATGTTTTAAGGTTGACAACAAATATTTCATTTTCAAAGACAATTCTCACTTTATTGTAGCCCTACTTTAATGGTTATTTCTGAAATGTAAATACGATTTATTTTTACATTTAAAGAAAAATACACACATGTAATAATAAAAACCTTATTTTCTTAATCTATTTATGTAAATGACCCTAATTTGTGCATTTACTTCAGACTTTCTTTTGGTCACTTAGAATTAAATCCTCACAATTATCATGATCCAAAAAACCAATTATTTTATTTTGTTTAAATTTAATAAAATAAAAACCAGAAGCAAGAAACAAGACGCCAGAAAAGTAACTATTAGGAATTTCTAGGTGTTTTGTGAACAGTTTAGAACTTTAATGAGAAAAGCTATAGTTTTAGGAGAAGATGATCTGTCACCATCCCTCCTTCTTCCTTTGTAAGAGGCAACTATAATTTGATTCATTACAGAAATATAGCTGTCTTAGGAACAAACAAAAAACAAAAAACAACAACAAAAACCCAACAACAGTCAGAAAGTAATAAATCTTAGATAGATAATGCTTTTCTTGGATGGTTCTTATTGTATTGTACTTGTCTTCAGGTTTCCTCTTAATAGCAAAGTTAAGATAGTATTCTCATAATCAAATTGACAAACTGTCCATTCCTAAACACACACACATATATAAATTATATATATTTAAAAATATGCATAAACTAAAAGATGACCTTCAATTTGATTCTATTTCTGTTTTGATATAGAGGGAATGAGGAATAACAAGGAAGTGCAAAGCAAAGGATTTTATAAATATGTCTGTAACTATGTGAACAAGATATGTCACTATTCATATACCATTATTTTTTCATGGCAGGAATTGCTTATCACTATCAAGGAATGTTCCAAGGGAGCTCTTTCTCATATCTGTATTTAATCATTAAGACATTAGTCATCCTTTTGAGGAAAAAAAATGTGTGCCAGATACCTGTATTTGGACAATTTTGAATTGCATGCAGAGGCAGCACAGATTTGCTCTGATGAAAAGAGTTAAGATCTTTCCAAATAATATCTGCATGTATTTTGGATGGCACATATGAACGTCAGCCAGTGAGGACCAAATTATGGTAGTGAAAGGAGGATTCAATACAAGAGGAAGGTACTTAACTCTTTTTAGATGTTTAGAATCCTGAAAAAAGTTCTCTTCAGCTTCTGATTTCCAAGGCTGGTGCAAGAAATCCCTTCTAGACATGCCCTTCCTTTCATGTTTCACTTGTATTTAATCTGACTTAAAAATGTTGTGGTGGTGTTAAGACGTTCCAGAATGTAGTTTCTTTCAAACCTCAGCAACTAGGTCATTTTCCAAGGCTAAAGTATATTGTGTATTCCAGTTTGCTGCTGCTTTTTAACCATAACATACATATAGCAAAGAAGAGGTGGTAAGGTGAGGTGTTAGGAGTAGGACTAGGACAGGAAAACAAAAGTAAAAATAGAGCTGAAGTAGATAAGGCTGTGAATAGAAATTTAATAATGCTATAAACAGCAGAGGATGAATCTCATTCAGTCCAGCTGCAAGATAGGATTTTTTATCAGGAAGGAAGATACGCTGGTTGTGTGACCTGAAATCCACAGTAGTAAACAGATCAAACTTATCTGTTATCACAAATGTGGTAAAACAGGAATATTAAAAATCAAGATAAAAGTTCAATATTGTTAGTGGATACCAATAAATAAGTAGTATGTTCTCATTTTTTTCTGAAGAATAAAAAAGACAGTTGCTTTGTTTGATACTGAGATCTACCGTCTTTTTCTTTCTGAAGGCAGACATAATACTGACAGAATTTAACACTTTTTGGTTGACTGAGGTTGGTATTATTCTGGTTGATACTGGTATTCTGCATTCAAGGATAAATTGAATGAAACCAGCTATACTCTAGCTTCTATATGCATTCAAGTGTTGTAAGGAAAACTTTTTTTTTAGTACCAAGTGTACTTGATGACTGAATGGTACAGGAACCTGGACAGGAAAAAAAAACCAACAAGATAAAGTAGAGTTTAGAGACATGAAATCTTCAAGTGTCAGCTGTATTTG
This sequence comes from Numida meleagris, assembly GCF_002078875.1. Taxonomy (NCBI): domain Eukaryota; kingdom Metazoa; phylum Chordata; class Aves; order Galliformes; family Numididae; genus Numida; species Numida meleagris. Next base: position 28,290,889 of record NC_034409.1, on the reverse strand, counting down.
ACCTACAAGACTGATTCCAAATGTCGAATCTTTGTTGCATGGCTTTTGGACAAAACTGGTCACTTAGCTTCCTGTTTCGGACTGTACAGTTGGTATCTTCAAAAGCATTTGGTTACTGCTTTACTGTATCGTTTTGTCATATCCTTCATGGCTTTGTTTACAAAATCTGTCATGTACTACAATGTCACAAAATCTAAGGGAAAAAGTCATTTTTTTAACTGATCTTTTTCAGTAACAAATTGTTATGGTATTCATGAGAAAATAACAGTGAATTCAGGAAAAATAATTCTCTATATTAGTTTGATTGAAAGAGTGATGAAATATTTTATATTTAACCAGAGGTCTGCCACAGGCAATACTACTACAGAACAAGCTTCTGCTGCTGTCAATGTTCCTTATATTTGTTGCAGCTTTACTTACTGAGTAGAAAGTAGTGAGAAATCAGAACTTCTGATAAAGAATGTTTGGGTTTAGAAAATGAAGTTATACATTCGCAGCTAAGCAGATCCACTAGCTTTGTTAAGATTTATGCCTACAACTTGAGCAGAACAAATAAGATGTCTTACTGACCAAGGATATAATCAAAAACTTCGATCAGAAGATCATAGAAATTGGATAAGATTAGAAGAGATACACTAGAGGGCCTGTCAGATGCCCACTGTATTGTACTGCAGTTCCTTTAAGGCAATTTGAAAAATGATACATTAGATATATTGTAGCATCTTGATTTGAGTGCATATTCTATAGGCAACTGTTCCCACAAAACTACTACTATATTGTCAAAAAGACCTCATTTTTGTCAACATAATATCTGCGGACACACTAATTTAATGAAATTAATCAATTACAGAGCATTTCTGTGACACAGCTGCCTGACATAACATTGAGAATTTTGCCGAAGTTGACAAAAGATCTATACTCAGTTAATCTACAGTAATTATTAGTGTTAACTGTTAATGCAGTTTATAATGAAAGTGGTACTTATGTGTATTGTACATATTAATCAACTTCAAAGGTAAAGAAATATAGAGGCATATATCATAAAAACTCTTCTAAAAGTACAGTGAATTGCTTCATATGCAGTAGCAGTATTTTAATAACCAAGTGAAAAGTACTGGTTTGTTTCTTAGAATTTTTGGACTTCATTCCTAATCATTTGAACTACAGTCAGTCCCTTGGAATGCACACATGTGAAGTCACTTATTATTTGTATAAAGGATTCATGTAATGCATAAAATTTCCCATAGAAATTTTACTAGTACCAGGAATACATATTGTATTTTATCATTTGGTGGTGACGTCAGTAAATACCATCACTATACATCAAATATATATACTTCTCATATATCAAATATATGTACATTTTCTCACCATTGTAATTTTAAGGATATGCAAGTAAACATGTATTATTATTATTTTTTTAAACTGAAGGGGATGTAGTGCATGCTACTGTTTGAAGAAGTGATACTCTGATAGAATAAAATAGAGTTAAGCATACTATGGATGGGTAGAAAAGTGAGCAATTTGCATATCTGGGTATTTATTCTTTGTCCTCAGCCAATCCTTGTATTACTGTCTGGGACAGCTGAAAAGAAAATCTCAGTTTTTTGTATCTGAGAACCTTACTAAACAGCCTATAAATCCTAAAGTGATGCTTATTTTTCACCTGTATTCTAAATTTAAATTTGAATTAATCTGCAGAAAGAGAAAATATAATTGATTTGGATATACCTTACAGTGGGTGTTTTATTTTGTAAGAGTGCTGCCATAGGTGCTGTAGGATTATGAACTGTTAATGTCATGCATTCATGGTAATTAAACTTTAAATACACTGATGAGCAACAGTGTAACATTAAACTTCAATTAACATGGCCTTTAACCTGTTAAATACAAGAACGCTTTTACCTATAGGTTGAACATAAACTGAACTGTTTTATAACCTTGTTAGCCTTCATGTTTTGTTAATGAAATTTGATCAGTGTATTAAAGATGTTGCATTTCTTGTAGTTAGCTCACATCTGTTGTCAGAAAAAATTAGATCAGGTGGCAAATGACAGCACTTTTCCTGACAGATGCTTTAACATTGTGCATAAGAATGTCCTAAGTGTCTCTTTGAATAGCACCAAGCCTTTTAGTTAGGAGTTTATTTGCTTTGAGGTTTCAAAGTGAAACTTTTGGAGTAATCTGACATAGTCCCGGACAGAAGTATGTGTGATTTTCTCTTCCAGTATTACAGAAAAAGAGAAATTCTATTCAGGATCATTTTGAATAAAGTTTTGTCTTAGAATGATGGAAGATGCTATCAAAATATCTCAGTATGTCTACCTCTTAACAGATATACACATAGCTGTTAAATAAAAAGACATTGTGTTATACACTTACTGGTTTCTCAGACCATAAATTATAGTTCAGACTAATGATTCCATTATTCAAATAAATGTGCTGATAAACTGGAAAGAGGTTATTTTACAGCAGTGTTTTTATCGGAGATCTACAAAACAATGCTGGCTCTTTGGAAACCTTGATGTCTGCTATATTTTCCACAGTCTTCTGCTCGTGATTCAAAAAAAACACTTTTTTTTTTTTTTTGTGAAATTATTGCTTATATAAGTACTCTAAACTGCACTATCCACAATGTAAGCAGCACACAGATAACATCAGTACCCACTTCCCAGCTCTGTTCTAGAAAGATATTCATCCTGCATAGTCAATACAGTTCTGCAGTGAGAATTATAGGAATGCCAGCAACCTATTCTCTGCAGTGATTTGTTTCTGAAAACACTATTGGAATCATGAGTATTCAGCAGATTGACTGCTCCTGCCATTTAACCACTCAGAGGAGGAGTTCAAAGCATATACTGACAAGACAGCAGGATGGATTTTCTTTGTTGCTAATACCCCATGCAATAATGTGGATTTTAGTGAACTGACACTGTTTCCCACAGTATTCTCCTGGAAAACTGGCTGCTCATGACTTGGAGTATATGTGCATGTACAGCTCTCTGTGTGAAGAACTGGCTGGGTGGCTGGGCTCGAAGAGTCACAGTGAATGGTATTTAATCCAGCTGGCAGCTGGTTACCAGTGGCATTCTGTGGGGCATGGCACTGGGACCAGTTTGCTTAACATTTCTATCAAGGATCTTAAGTTTGCAGATGATATCAACTCTGGCAGATATATTATCCTGCTTGAGGATAGGAAAGTTTTCCAGAGGAATCTGGATAGATAAGTATGATAGACCAAATCCAGTCACGTTCAACAAGGCTAAGTGTGAGGTCCTATGCTTGGGTTATAACAATCCCATGTTATATCATGGAAGTGACATAAACTTGCAGAAGAACGGCTGCAAAACTGCCCAGCAAAAAAAGACCTGGTGCTGTTGGCTGATGTCTGGCTGAACATGATCCAGTTGTGTGCCTATGTGGCCAAGAATGTCAGTGACATCCTGGCCTGCATCAAGATATTGCATGGCCAACAGGATTAGGGAAGTGATTGTCCCCTTGTACGCAGCATTTGTGAGACTGCACCTCAAGTAATGTGTTCAGATTTGGGCCCCTCATAACAAGAAAGACATTGATTTACTTCAACATGTGCAGAAAAGAGCAACAAAGCTGGCGAAGGGACTAGAAAACAAGACTTATGAGGAGTAACTAAAGGAACTGGAGTTGTTTAGTATGGAGAAGAGGGGGCTGAAGGGATATCTCATCACTCTCAGTAGCAACCCAAATGGAGATTGCAATGAGGAATTTGTTGGTCTCTTTTCTCAGGTGACAAATGATAGAACACAAGGAAATGGTCTCACATTGCACCAGGGAAGGTTTAGATTGGACACTAGGAATAATTTCTTCACAGAGAGGGTGGTCAAGCATTTGAATGGGCTACCAAAGCAAGTGGTGGAGTCTCCATCCCTGGAAATATTTCAGTGACATGTGGACATGGCACTAAAGGTTTATTGATGGGACTTGCGGGTCAGGTTGACAGTTGGACTTGATCTTGAAGGTTTTTTTCAAATCTAAATAATTTATAGAATAGAAACAAATAGTTCAGTTGGAAGGAACCATCAATGATCATTGAGTGCCCGAGCACTTTAGGGCTAACTAACCAAAGCATGTTATTGTGAGCATTGTCCAAATGCCTCTTGAACACTGACAGGCTTGGGGCATCACTCACCATTCTAGAAAGCGGTTGCAGTGTTTGACCACCTTCGTGGTAAAGACATTTTCATAATATCTAGTCTGAACTCCTCTGATGCAGCTTTGTGCCATTCCCTAACATTCTGTCATTGGTCACATCTCCTTCTACATTTTTCCTCCTCAGGAAGTTGTAGAGAGTAATAAGTTCACATCTTAGCCTCCTCTTGTCCATGCCAGACAACCCAAAAGTCCTCAGCCTCTCCTCTGGGTATGTCTTCCAGCCCTTTTACCATTTTCTTTCCTCCCTCTGGATTTCTTCAAGTATCTTAACATCCTTTTTACAATGTGGAGACAAATTTCAAGGTGGAACCACATCAGTGTTAAATGTAGTAAGAGAATCACCTCTTTTAACTGGCAGGTTATTCTGTTTAGTGCATGCCAAAACATGTTTTGCCCTCTTGACTGCCACGACAAACTACTGGTTCATGGGCCTGCTGCTGACCAGCATCTCCAGATCCTTTCCACAGAGACGCTCTCCAGCTACTTGTCTCCCAGCCTGTACCCATATCCGACATTACTTCATCCCAGGTGAAGAACCCTGCATTCACTTTTGTTGAATTTCATGCCATTTATGACTATCTGATGCTGTAATGTATCTAGATCCTTTACAAGGCCTTTCATTCTTCAGTAGCCAAGTGCACCTGCTAGTTTAGTGTCATCAGCAAACTTGCTAAATATGCACTTTGGTCCTCCATCCAGATAATTGATAAAAATGTTGAACAATACTGGCCGTAGAGTTGAGCCCTGATGAAAACTGCTAGTGACTAGACACCAGCAAGATATAGCCTCCTTCACCGTAACACACTGAGCTCTATTGTTGACCCAGTTCACTATCCAGAATAGCCTGAACCTGCTTATCTCATAGCTGGACAATTTGTCTAGAGGGATGCCATGAGGAATGATATCAAAAGCCGTACTAAGATCCAGAAAAATTATGTTCAGTTCCTTCCCTTCAATGACCAAGTAGGTGGCCTTGTCATAGAAGATCAAATTAATAAGGCAGGACTTTCCCTTGATGAAACCATACTGACTCTGCCTGTTAATCACTTTGTTCTTTAAGAGACCTTCTGTATCTTCCAGGACAATTTTCTCCATAACATTTTCAGGGACATGCACATACTGTGTGCACTGGTATACAAGCATTTTATATCCTGAATCCACAGTGTTCCCTGGAGTTGTGTAGATGCTCTCATTAATCTTGTCATCCTCAGATGGTGCTATATGACCCCATTATTTCTTAAGGTATCCTCCTCTCCCACCGATTTTAGTTTAAAGCCCTCTTAAGCAGTCTTGCCAGGTTCTGGGCCAAGAAACATTTCTCCCATCAAGACAGTTGGATCCTGTTAAGAATGTGTAGACCTCTTGCCTTGAAGAAGCTTCCATGATTACAAAACCCAAAAGTCTGTTGAAGGCAGCAGACTTGGAGCCTGGGATTGATGACCCAGGCTTGCACATATCTTTCCCTGTCTCTCCCATTTACTGAGAGGACTAAGGAAAAAACTATCTGCACTTCTGATAATTCTATGAAATATATGTGCATAGTACACAGATGATGAGGCATTGATGATCTATCCCATGTCTATGATGATACATATGACGATCTTTCATTTTTAACATTTATATCTCAAAGTGCCTTTTCTACCATGTTGAAGACTTTTCAAATTTTCTCTAAGGCTCTATTTAGCAAGATACTGTCATGCTGTAACCTTGTATTTAATCAAAGAAAATTATTATGAGCCTCATAAGTAGACTTGGAACTTCACAAGCATAAATGTACTTCATAGCTTCATCCTCAATAATTACCAATGCATGTGTATATGCTCCTACATATACTGTCAGCATTATATTTAATTCTATTTACTATTTAGATGAAGATAAAATGTATTTCAGGAGCATATAATTATTTCTATTTTCATTTTGATAAATTATTTTGTTTACATTGCAGACATTAAAGCAGTAGTAATCATTGCCCATAAGCACCTTGAGTGTTTTTGTGGCACTTAGATCTGGAAGACTTGATTCACTGCAGAAAACACTACAGCAATACTTATGTTTTGAGTGTCAATGTCCTTGGTGAGGAAAATTCTGCTAAAATGGCACATTTATAGTGATTAGAGTGTAAAGTGGGAGATAAAAAGTCATTTTGTGTAGGCTATTTTTTTAAATTTAATTCACCGGTAAAATTATTAACTATCTCATGATCTTTTTTAATTACCTGCTTTCAAGAGTCAACCTCCTGCGAGGAGAGTGTTTTTGTGAAAGCAAGAGGTCTGTCTTGTAATAGAGTTTTCTGAATAACAGGTTTCTTCCTCCAAAATGACAGTAAAAATGAGAAAACTTACCCTCCCTCACAACCCCAATGAGACTGCCTATAAGACTTGTCTCAGAGGTACATTTTGCATTCTGCTCAGGAGAGATCAGAGTGGGCACAGCGTTTGACATCCATCATCCACACAGGGCAGTACTAACATCAAGGGGAATGCACATTGTCCTCACCACAGAACTGTCCCTCCAGCAGGAACTCTCCTTTGCTTGGTATTTGTTCAGGGATGTCTTTCCATCCATGCAGTGCATTTGCTGCAGTGCTGCCTCCACTGCCTGTCACTTTGAGACTCCTGACCTCAGTGACAAAACACATGCTTCCTCTTGGTTTATTCTTTGTGTTGGGTGCACCTGCTATTGGCTTGAAAACTGAATGGAAACTAACAAGTGGGAGGGCTTTCTTCTTTTATAAATGAGGTCATTTTATTTATGGGTATTTGTACAGAAGAAAAAAGAAGGCAGAAATTTGGGACAGACTATACTTTTAGCATAACACCTGACTATATTTCACTGATTTCCAAATTTTCCGTTGTTTTGCTATCACTTAAGAAAATCATACAAAGAAGAATTACAGAATCACACAGAATGACAGAACTGCAGGGGTTACAAGGGACCTCAAGAGATCATTGAGTCCAATCCTTCTGCTAAAGCAGGTATCCTACAATAGGTTGCACAGATAGGTATCCAGATGGGTCCTGACTATCTCCATAGAAGGAGACAACCTCTCCGGGCAACCTGTTCCAGTGCTCTGTCATGCTTACCATAAAGAAGTTCTTCCGCAGGTTAGTACAGAACTTCCTATGTTCAAGTTTTAGGCCATTCCTCCTTGTCCTACCAATACACACCACTGAGAAGAGCCTGGCCTCATCCATTTGCATCCCACCTACATTTAGATACTTATAAACACTGATCAGATCCCCTCTCAGTCTTCTCTTCCTCAGGCTGAACAGACCCAGGTTACTCAGCCTTTCCTCGTATGGGAGATGCTCCAGGCTCTTAATCATTTTTGTGGCCCTCCGCTGGACTCCTTTTGGGAGATCTCTGTCTTTTTTGAACTGGGGAGCCCAGAACTGTACACAGTAGTCTAAATGTGGCCTCACTAGGGCAGAGTAGAGGGGGAAGATCACCTCCCTCCCGAGACCTGCAGGCCACACTCTTTTTAATGCACCCCAGGATACCACTGGCCACCTTGGCCGCAAAGGACACTTCTGGCTCATGGCCAACCTGTTGTCCACCAGGACCCCCAGGCCCTTCTCCACAGAGCTCCTCTTCAGCAGCTCATCCCCTAACCTATACTGATGCATGCAGTTATTCCTCCCAAGGTGTAAGACTTACTGTCATTAAACCTCAACAGGTTCCTCCCCGCTCAACTCTCCAGTCTGTCCAGATCATCTTGAATGGTAGCACAGCCTTCAGGTGTGCCAGCCAATCTTCCCAGCTTCATATCATTAGCAAACCTGATGAGGGTGCACTCTATCCCTTCATCCACGTCACTGATGATGATGTTCAACAAGACCAGACTCAGCACTGACTCCTGGGGAACACCACTAGTGACAGGCCTCCAGCTGGACTCTGCACCATTGATGACCACCCTCTGAGCTATGGCAGTCAGCCAGTTCTCAATCCATCTCACCATCCACTCATCTGTCCCATATTTTCTAAGTTTCATAACAAGGATCTTGTGGGAGACGGTGTCAAATGCCTTGCTGAAGTCAAGGTACAAAATATACACTGCTCTCCTTCCATCTACTCAGCCAGTGATTACATCATAGAAGGCTATCAGGTTGGTCAAGCATGATTTACCCTTGGCGAATCCATGTTGACTACTCCTTATAACCTTCTTCTCTTCCAACTGTTTGGAGATGGCATCCAGAAAATGTTGTTCTATCACCTTTCCAGGGGTGGTAGTGAGGCTGTCTGGCCTATAGATTCCTTTTTGAAGTCTGAAGTGACACTGGCTATCCTCTAGTATTCAGATGCCTCTCCTGTTTGCCAAAGCCCTTCACAGATGAGCAGTTCAGCAGTCACCTCTGCCAGTTCTCCCAGAACACAAAAACTATGGTCTTCTTTGTGCTGAGGAGAAAAACGAAGTTTTGCTTAATTCCTTTTAGATGGACCCTCAATTTATGGAAGCAAAAAGTGAAACTTTGATTTCATTTGCTACAAAACATAGGCAAAAGCCAACCATACCAAATCACAGCTGTTCATGTATTCTCCCAGTTTCAGACTCAAAGCCATTATCTAGCAGGATAATGCTACTGCAACTGAAGGCTTGATGAAGCTTTGACTTAGTTACAAGAAAGATTGAACCTCTTATGTGTCTTGCAAATTTTATTCTGAAAAGGAAGAAAATAGGTAGTGATATCCACAATGATGTAACATGATCCTAATGCAACACTATACCCCCTTAAACACAAAATTGTGAGCTGTTTATGTATCATGAGAAACTTGAATAATTGCATTACTTTACCAGAACATAAACTGTTCTAGTAATTAACCTCATTCTTCTCCAGGGTTAGCAAAATCATCACATGAAGCATTCACATGCCCTTTGTTACTCACATTTACGCCAGATAAGAATATCACCTAATAGCTTGTGTAATTATATCTCCCAGTGTTGCACAGATCATATTCATTCTGCATTCTGAATTTTTAATAAAGAGAATGGAAATTAATTGCTTTAGGAATTTTTGTAATTAAAATATTCCATTTAACTTGTGAAGTGTCAAATGATAAAGGAAATCTTATTAAAATTATTTTAACAAGTAAGTATTATTTAAATATCTATTTCTTCTGTAAAATAGAATTGTTAGCTCAAGGAAAATCCACACAAATTCAATAAGATTTTTAATTGCTTTTTTTTTCTGATTTCAGAAAAAAACTGATCCAGACAGATTCCCTGGCTCAGAGCCTACTTTTTTGTAAGAGGTCACTCTCTCCAGGTGATCTGTTCTGTGGATTACACTGGCAGCTGATCTGAATACTTCATTATAACAAATTTCATGTAGCTCTGTTCCTGGAACAAGCAGCAAATATATCCAAGAATTTTTACAAATAAAGTAATCTACTTTGTTTCCTGATCAAAAGAATGGTCAAAATCTCCCACTTTGTATAAGAATATTTTATGACATTTTGTCAAAAAAAAACCCACACACAAACAATTAAACATTCAGTTAAAATATTTCATCTGAGAATCATTGTTTTAAAGGTCTTATTCATTACTAAAAAATTTAACTTAAAAGATAAATTTGTCTGTATTTTTTTTTACTTCTTTCTTAAAATCTTGCTCTACTCTAAGCAATTTTAAAGCATAGCTTAAAATCTTCAGTATTAGAGCTGATGACATTCCTATAAAAATCCACTGAATTTATTTACTTTTGTAACATTTGTTTTTACTTCATTACTGCCAGCCACATCTATATAGAAAATAAACAGTTCTTCAAGCCCTTATGTGGCAAAGTTCTGCAAAGTGAGAGAGGACCTGGTATTGTACAGACTTTTAAATATTTCAGAATAGCAATGGGAAACTATTTTAGTTGCAGCTGGGACATAATTTTTTTCTTCAGAGTGTCTGGTATGACGCAGTGCTGTATAGAACCAAGGCCATTCGCAGCAAAAGGCCCAAGGAGATGGGAGAGAACAGAATCAGGACAGATGACTTAAACTGACCAAAAGGATATTCTATACCATATGACATCAAGTGGAAGGAGTTTTGAAGGGGATGGGAGTGCATCTTCCTCTCTTCCGCTGCTTGGGGGGGCTGGCTGGGCATTGGCCAGGGAATGGTGAGCAATTACTCTTACATCACCTGTTATATACATTTTTTTATTTATATACAGTCATAACTATTTTCTTTTTTCTTTTTCTCTATCTTAGTAAATAGTTTTATCTCAACCCACAAGCTTGTGTTTTTTGCTTCTCTGCCCCATCCCACTGGGAAGAGGGAGAGTGAGAGAATGACTGTGTGGTGCTGAGCAACCTACTGGGTTAAACCATGACAGAAACACATTGCATTTTGGCTCTGTTAGGTAAAACATATTGCTTTCTCATTATCCTAACAAAATCAAAAAGCACTTGGATATTCATTCCTTATGAATCAAAGCAAGGATCAAGCAGGATCCCTTGCTTTGCAGCACAAGTTTTAATTTCTATTGATTCCTAAAGCATCTTCTAGCTCAGTCTACACCCACACAATACAGCCCACAAAGGTTTGAAATAATATCGGTACTCATGAAAATTTCTATACTCAAAGATATTTAAATAAACCAAGGGTAAAGTATTTCCACACAGGTTTTTGAAAAGTAGACAATATTAAAAGCAATTTTTAAAATATTTTTTTTCTTTTCTTTCTCAAATCATTAGAGCAAGTAGAAATAATAACATATATTGTACATTGACATGTAGTATTAATCTTTATTTATTTTTCAATAGAAAGAACATTTTTTTTTCCTACTAGCAGTTTCCCATAGAAATATCGGTTTTGACAAGAAATCTTCCTATGCAAAAAAATTCTGGTAAGCTCTCTATAATTCTTTAGTGTAAAGCATAGATAAGCAATTTATTGTGGTTCGCTGGAGGTTTTTTGCCAGTTTTGCTCTTTTGAGCAGCTCAAAGGAAACTGCAGACTAAACTAATATCAACTTTTTAATTCTTGCTTGTGAGACATTTTTCAATCCCTGCAAAGGCATTTTGTTCCATATAAAGTAAGTAAAACTGGAAGAGTTAACTTCCACAGCATTGACAGTCTTTAATTGTATTAGCTGGTGACAGGAGGATAATATTTTAAGTAACATAAAATCAGCTTACTGATTGACAGAGCTCATACAATAAAGTAATTGTAAGGAAAATTAGATGTAGGGGAAGTCATAACATTCAAGCAAACGGAAAGATTTTTTTCCAAATAATCATCAAAATGCAGACATTTAGAAGGCTAAAATGAGAACATATAGGAAAGAAAGTACTACGGTACACATATGGACATATATACGTTTTCATCTCTTCATTCTTTTCATTTACAATAGCAGAGTTATCCGTAGGTCTTAAGTTCCCATAATCATTACCCAGGAATCAAGAAGCATAAGTGTTTTATTTTACATCATTTTGTCTCCTTTTGTCCCCACAGAAGGTAATAGGTACTTTATGGCAATAATTTGCAATCTTTGTTTCAGAAACCAATTTAGTTTCAATATAGTTCTGAAATAAACACTTTGTGCTCATAAGCTTATTGGACCCCCAAACTGTGAGGTTACCTGGCAATCATAACTGTGCAGAAATCACTCTGCTTTTCTTATTTGCGCCTCTTTTTTGAAATTCTAAAAGTCGAAATGAGAAAAGGTATTTCTTAAAATTAACAAAATTAAGAAGTCATTATAATCACAAATCTTTAGATCATAAACAAAATTCAGCATGCTTACAGGTGAATGAAACCTGCAAGAGTTGAAAATTCTGATTTAGAGGAATTGAGGCATCAGCATATTTTTTCATTTTTAATCAAGAAAAGCTGCGTTCTTGAACTGGATGCTTAAGAAGGTTTCTTTTTCCCCCATCTTTATTGTACACTAATCCAAAGGTTATTTACTGTCTGCCTATGTTCAAGAAAATGCTGAAAGTGCTTTTTCTGTGCTAGCACTGAAGTTTACATTCAGCTCAGTTGCTGTAGACGTAACATCTTAGGAATGTTTTTCCATGGTCAATATTGCTTACTATATACACTTCTGTGTTCAGATCAGAGGTGAATTCATACATGTGCAGGTAATTTCCCAATGCAGTTTTTGAACAGGGTTTTTTAGGTGGGAGCACTTTCACTATCTACTTATGCTTATCTTTTGTCTATCTTTTGGCGTCATTTAAAATAACAGATGTTAGTCACTCACAGAGTAAAATGGAATACGGACATCAAATTTGTGAACAAGTACTTAACGACTTAGTACAGAGAAATGAAATAATATGGAGCTGCAAGGAGATTAAGACTCAGGCCATCAAATCTGTGTGGCTGGATGACTGCAGAAGTCCGCATCAATTCATAGGATTTAAGGTAGCTTTTCAGCTTCCAGTTTTGAATCCAGCTAAAATAATCCCACAGTGGACAGCCCACAGTGGAGATGAAAGGAAAAAGAGTGTAGCCTTCAAGCAGGGAGAGTATTTTCCATGAGTCAGTACAGACAATTCCTTGAACAATGGACATTGGACTTCTCTACCACTTGTGTCTGAGGGATTCTAATATCATGAAGCTTGACATTTCAAGAAATTAGTCAATTTATATACCTCTTACTTTTACATGTGTCCTCTCTCAGGTAAATCATACAACTACCAGTTCATCTGCATTTGGAAAAAGCAAGAATGATTGGGAACTATAGAAAATACTCATTCCATTCTCATAAACTGAAATAAACAGTTTGGTAAAGATTACAGTGACATTAGGTCACTGTCAATGGAACCTTGCTGGATTCTTTGGAATTTAAACAATTTCAAGAAGACTTTTATTTAAAATAAAGCAGTATTATAGACCTTGCTTGTGTGACACTTCATGGCCAGGAATGATGATCTGATATTAAAATGGTTTCCATACTGAGTCAACCTTAAAATAAATGGGAACATTTAAACAAATTGATTTGAGTAGTCAATAACTTGATGTAATTCATTCTGTTTTTGGAATTATATGTGTTTGTAGACTTTTCCAGCACAAATTTTGTTCTGACTTTATCCTCCTTGGTCCTTTCTCACACTATATTGATTAGTATGGCTTTTTGAGACTGCTTTGCATCTTGTTACCGTAGTTTATACATTCAAAAGTATTTCAGACTAGTTAATCTCCTGAATCTCATTCTGTATGTAAAAAGGTATCGTTTACCCTGTGATCAGTTTTGAACACACTCTTCATAGGAATACACTGCCTATAAAGAAAAGCCTTAAAACTAAGACCATTTTTATTTGTAAAAAACTCGCATTTCTTTTTTACCATATTATTTTAAGGTATTTTCAGAAGTCTGTGTGTTTTTAGATATTTTGTTGGTTCACAGAGCCTAGTATTTGTCACAATTGTATATGAAAGTTTCCAAACAAAATTGAACCAAAGTTTTTACTTTATGTAAGGATAGTTACAAATGTCTGGGTAAATTTTTGGGAGGTTTGTGCACAATTGTTGCTATATTGATTGCATTTCTCCATATAGAATCCTAGTATTTTTTATTTCTTAAATACTTCTTTCTTCCTCAGTTGGCTGGAAGTTTCTTGGTACCTTTACCCTGAGATGTGGACATGGTGGGCACCATTTCCAGGCAGTCAGGAGAACAAAAATGTCCCAATGTTGAAGTATCTCCTATTGAGTGCAGGCATAAGCTCACAGACAAAATAGTTCAAACAATTTAAAGAACAAGACTCTCACAGTTACAGAGAAATTTTCTTATAATTTTAAATACATAAAGCAAAGATTAAAGAAAAAAACTGTGTATATAAAGCATTGAGTGAGATTTGGTTTCAGATTAAGATACTTGCATTTGTCATGTATGTGTTGACATGAAAACAGGGTATCTAATGTCCCTATGTATTATCCTGGCCAGTTTTGCTGAGGCAAAAGAGCATTGTGCATTCACACAGCCAGCAGCCAAGATTTAAGCCATTCAATAGAGTCTTTGTAGAAATGGATACAGTCTGTTTTCTCAAGACAGCATATGAATGTAGTAACATGGGTCAGGAGACATTGTACTGACATTTCAGTTATACCTGTGATTTAAGTAGATACAGAAAAGAATGACAGCTCTGGATAGAATAAAACAATACATGAATGTTAACATAGAAACAGCAGATGTGAAGGGAACTTTTGTTTTATTCTTTGAATAATTTTTCTCATCTTTGGAAAGATGATTATACTAATTTGATGGTATTATTTCCCACTGAATGTGTATATAGTGTGGTTCTTGGATACATGTCTTTGGTAAGCTTGTTTAACTTTTCTTCATCTTATTTTACATTAGAGGCTGTTATTTGTTTATGCAATTTTATTCAATCCTGTTCAGCTTCTGTGAGTAACCTGGTAATATAGTAATATCTGTGTATGAAAGCTATACGAACATTCTATCCAGAATTCTCATCTGTTACTCATTCTCTTTTTGTAGCTGCACACTCCAGTGCAGGTAGAAGGGCCACCTTCTCTGAATATCTGGTGCTCTGGAAAAAAAAGTCTACTTTTTCTAGCTTCTCTTTTACCTTTTCAAATATAAATTGGAAGTGCATCTTGTTTCTTTCCTATGTTTGTATTTTCATTCTGCTGGCTGTGACACTGCACACTGTCACTTTCTTAGTCTCTTAGTACCTCAGGGAAGCTGTTGTTGTTTTGTTATTGTTTTTGTTATTGTTATTATTATTGTTGTTATTACTATATGGATTCTTTATGAAGATCAAGGGGCAAAAGTAATGGCTACTGAAATAAAAAAATAAATTTTTAAATCAAATGACTAGAGACTTTTCTTGACAGATGTTCTGCTATAGTAAGGATTGTGATTAACTATCTTATTAATTCAGCTGACTCTGTATTCCAGAAAAATAATTAGCAAGGTTCTATTGACTGACTCCACGCTGTCCATGAACACCCTGTCCATGCTTGATTTTCATGTTTTTGCTTATACCTCAGAAGCAAGCTTCATACTTCAGAATGGCAGACAGACCATGTGGCAGACAGATAATGACTTATAATCACAGACTCGGCAAGCAAGCTAATGTGTGCTAGAGAGGGGACTTTTTCTTCCAGAACATCCTTCTAGAACTGAGCCTTTCACTGTCCTTTTTGCTTTGTTGGAGTTATTTGTTAAAAGTAGAGGAAACATATTTTGACGGCTACTTAGTTTTTGAACCATATTCCTCAGTTTTAAATGAACATGATACCTGGCATATTTGATCAAGAAAAGAAAATTGTGCTTTTGAGGTGTGAATACTCCCCTCCATCTGGAGTTTTTGTTGGAGGTGGAATAAACAAGCAGGAGAAATGGATCTCATCCCCACACAGACAGATCTATGACAAATACAGATTCCCTTTGGACCTCTTAAGAGAAGAGAAGAAGAAGAGCATAGTTGGAAGAATACCACACAGCTGTTGCACAAATATACATCACAGAATAATCTGCAGATAGCAAGTCCCAGTAATTTATGGGCTTATAGATGCATAGAACCACCACTGTTCCTCATAGTGAATGGAAGAACTGTTGAATATGTTTGTTTTCCATGTACTGACTATACTGTGTAGGTTGCTCTGAAAGTAATGCCTCTTATTTATATCCATGGATACTACAACAGCTACAAAGAGCACAAGACCACTGTTTGATAGAGCAAATACACAGCTACAAAGCACTATTTATTCAGCACAGTCACCACCAGTAGTTATGCATTTTCACCAGTGATGAGCAAGAGCTGCATGCTACACTCATAAAAATCTGCATGGCTTTTCAGAACATGGCATCTTTCATGTCACTGTTGTCACTACTGAAATACACCACCCACTGCCTCACTGTGTTCACATCCACTGGTTAGTCTCCATAAACATTCAACGAATGTCAATGCGCATTTCCGTGTCAGATGCCATTTTGTCAGATTGCCCCACTGCTGCTGTCTGTTGCACAGCAACAAAATGGAATGGAATATAGGTGGGAAGATGCAACCTCTACCACCAACATTCACCTCTGACACTGTGGGCCAACATAATAAAACAGATGGCATTACTTTCAGAACAGCCCTTGCATTTTATATCACGTATTACTAAGCAGGTTGTGGTTGAACACAAGACAGAAAGGATGCCTATTGGCTTTGTAGAATTTGCTGCAGTCTGGAATTGTCAGGAGGAAGCTGTGCTCACTTTGGTATAAGCTTGACAGCAGCTGGAAAGAAGCACTCTAGGAAAACGTGTGGTCAGCACAATTATGGTGAATTGCAAAAATAAATTTGGTTTCTTTTATTTTAAGCTGCCTCCTCAGTAGAACTGATTGTTCTGTCTTTAAATCCTTACATTTTTCTTTTGGTTTTGTGCTCTATTAAAACATGTTTAGATATTAAGAACATGATTTTGTTAGTTTTAGTATGTTCACTTTAATGAAAGCTGCAGGCATCTCCACCTCAAAGCTTTGGCTCACTCAGGGTTCTCTCAAAGAAAGTTGCCTGGATACGGAGAGCATGGAAGCTTTTAATCAGTGGTACAGAGATTTATTTTTTCCTTATGAAGAAAAGTGTTAGCAACTGATAACTGGATCAATGCTTTTTTATGCCATGTTCATTCCTTCAATAGTGCCAACATCAGTAGCTGTCATCCAGAGGAACAGATAGAAATTTGAAGATTACTTTTTGCAAGTAAAACCCTCACTATAAATTAATAACACTGAGACATTAACATCAGGTAACATAAATTCATGAGATTTGAAGTGAATAAACTTCATAAGCACAGAGTAGAATAATCTAAAGAAAGAAATGACACAAAGGATTAATATAACTGTGTCCAAACACCCTTTTATTTCTGTGGACAAGAGGTATTATACAACACAAGGTGAGTTTTCCAATGTTTTATATATGTGGTATACAAGGGAGGGGCTGATATTTTATCATGCTCTTTTGCTGTGAGCCAAAATTTTACAGAACTGAGCATTCACAAAAATAATCTTTGAGCTATTCTTTTTTTTTTTTTTTCCTGAATGGAGCAGTTGGTCCTGCCTAAAAAGTATCCGTTCTGCTTTCCTTCATCTGCATTCTGACTGTGAACACCCTAGCAAAAGCTCTGAAGATGAAAATGTGTTAAACTAGTGAATAAATAATTTAGAAGAATAAGAAAATTGAATCAGGGCTACAGACACGGGGAAGGAAAGGATGCAACTTCTGCCTAAGCATGAAAGGAAGTCAAGTTCTTTGGAGATGAATGTGAAAGACAGTAGAGGAAGAAGGAAGAGGTGTACAGGGGACAGAGGACTGCTACAGAAAATAGGAAACTGTGCCGAAAGCAGTTATACAGAGGATAAGGAATGTGTGGGCAGAAATTAAAAGCAAAGAAAAACAGCAGAGAAAAGAAATGGATATTCTGAATCCTCCACCCAAAATTATGATCCAAATAAAAAGTGTGAGAGAAAGAACTAGCTCAGTAAATAACAGCAGCTACAGAGGCAAGCAGAGATACCAAAGTACCTGGAGGTCACAGGATGGAAGGGGACAGAATGTTTGGTTTTGAGTATGCAATGGCCATTTTTGAGATATCAAGAAAGAAAAAAGAGGGGAAGATGATAAAGGTGAGAAAGAAGAGAGACATGAGGATGAGATTCTGAGTGGTGATGGAAATAGTAAGATTGTACAGATGATACACTGAAGGGGAAAAGGAGGTAACATCACAACTGTGACAGATGTCTCCAAAAGAATTAAGAGTGTGTCAGACATGTTTATGGAAGTGGAAATTTGAGTGCACGGGAAGAGAATGAAACTATAAAAGGGAGACAGCAAAGCTGGACACAGACCAACCTGGAAGGAGAAGCAGTCAAGTATGCAGTACAAAAAGAGGAAGAATAAGAATATAATACGGAAAAGCATTATGGTGCTCAGCACATGGTATGGATGGGAAACCAAAGGAAGTACATGAAAACTGCTGTGGAAGTACTGCTATAGCATTTTACCACACAAGCTTGCACTATCTCAGCCTTCAGTGGGTGGGGAAAAGGATGACAAGTGAAGCTGGAGAGCAGGAACACTCACAGAAGTATCTGACCACGCTCCTAAGGAATACCCTGCCTCTCTCTCAGTTACCAGTATCTGGATCCAAGCAACTCAGGAGACAAGCAAATCCTATTCCACCACAACTGACACCAGTATTCTTACTCAGAAGACATTTCATGGTTGAACGTCCTTATTTTCCTTAGAAAAGCCAATATAGAAATCAATAAGTACTTTAAGACTTTTCTGCCAGTGATGGACAGATTTTTTCTTAGAGACGGTGTTTTTAAAAAGCCTCTGTCTGTTTGTTTTTATGTACAGAGAAAAATGATGTGCTTTAAAGGGACAACTTAAAACACCACACATTTGAACTTCTATCTGTGCTTTGAAGGAGGTATTTGCAACCATCACTGCCACCTTCCCTACTTCTGTCACTTTCTGCTCCATTACGTTAGTATTTTAACAATGTACTCTGACATTTAAGAAATGCAGCTTTTGTGTTGCTTTTCAATTTGCATAGAGGAGACAGGAACAGAGATTAAACTGCAATAGGCATTCTCACATAGTTTTCTTTCAAATGAAACAGGCTATAATTATATAGAAACTATAGCAATCAAAATTCTAATAAATAATACTAATAAAAAATCATAGAAGTTGGTATTCTCTCCTAGGGCTTACTTGATTAGTGTCAGTGTTGCAGTGTGCCTGGGTGTACCTGTATAGAAGCCTGAATGTTTTCTAAGAGAGATCATTGGCAAGAATCAGCATTGCTGTGGCTCAGTACTGTTTCTGAATCAGTACATTGTAAAACAAAATGTGATGTTGTATTAACTTATAGGATTTAAAGTCAGAAAAATAAGCACGAAATAATGTGCTTAATGGTAAAAAATATTGTTTAATTCTCATTTTATTAAAATTCCATTGCAGAGCACCTCAAGTGAAATACAGTGCAAAGCCAGATCTGAACAGCACATGTTCAGCATGTAGAAGCATCAGAGCCACCCACATTACACTCCTGAAATCCAGAATAAAAAATATCCTCTACCTCTAAGCTAAAAATAGAATATTAAATAAATATAAAAGCAGGGGAAAAAAATAGACCAGTCTAGCTACTTAAATTCTGCCTGCTATTACACTGAAAATCTTAATATTGTCTCTTAGGAAACAACTCCACCATTTTTCATTTATGAATCAGAATTACCCAAGAAAATTAATTTCTTTTTGAGAATTTGAGGCTGCTTAGATCTTGTGCATCCAGCCTGGAAGTTCTGCAGGATACTCATCAGGTCTGTTACTTCCTGCAAGCAGTACAGAGAACCTCAGAGAAAGAAACAGTTCTTAATTTGCTACATCAGAGCCCTGAGAACACTTCTCACTTTCAGGAGTTTTACTTTTTATTTCAAGCACAGTTCACTGATAAGAGCAGCTGGGGAGAGATGGAAAAAGTCCCAGTAAGGGCTGCCCATTCCTTTGCTAAAGAGTTGAGCTACATCAGCTGTACCACAGCCATGCCTATGACTGGCCAAGTGGTCCATGATCCACATCCTGATGTCCCAACCCAGCCTCAGTCCATCCCTGTCCCCACCAGGAGTGCCAGCTGCTCCAGGCTGGGGCTGCTCCTGCCAGACTAGGGAGGGTAGGGTCCATGGCTGTAGGTGGCAGGGACAGGTTTTGGCTGGTGAGACCCTCCCCTGTTCATGGGGGCAGCCCCCAGACTGCACAAATACACAGCAAAATAAAGGATTGTGAGATTAGATGCTGTTTCTCACTGGCAGAAAGACATTTTCCTTCTTCTCTTCTTTTGTAGGCTAGTTCATTAGTAAAGGAAAGAACACTGGTTTAATTGGAGGGTAACTTTGTCATGGTTTTATGATTTTTGGTTATTGGTATTCCACATCATAACATCATGGAGTGTATGTACCTGGATTCCCCAGGGGACTTTGCTCCTCTGTTACCATTTCCAGCCAGAGGGGAAAGATAAAAACTTGCAGATCACGAGACCTCGTCCCTTCTCTTCCTGCCTGTCTCTCATTCTGGCAGCACCTCACTCCCCAGCCGTCTTATTGTTGGTAGTAGAGTAAGGTCTACCTTGATTTTGGACATTCTCTCTTGCTGTATTGGATTTATCAGCTTAGATTGTAATTATACTGTATTATAGTGTGTTGTTTTGCATTCCGATATCTTGTTTAGTAAATTAGTTTGTTTCTCCTCAGATTGTTGCCGCTGGTTTTTTTGCTCTCAGGCCCATCTCCTTACCCTTTTTTCCCTTTTCCCTTTTCCCGGGGCATGGGTCCATGGGTCCCCTGCCCCATTCGTCACGGAACCGGGCCGAACACCCATAAACAGTTGACAAACTTGTTTGTAAAATCAGTAAGGAGAATAGGAAAATATGTCTTCTCCACTGAGCTCCATAACAACACATTGTGCTACAGTAGTGCTTTCTCTATTATTTACTCACTGATTTGTCTACAGCTTCTTCACTGAAGATAACAATCAATAGATTTCATTAAAGTGTGTGGAAGGTTAACGAGATGACTGTATGTTTTGTTAGAGAGAGGAAATTTCCTTCTTTATGCAGAATTACTTCTCTGTTGCGGCACATTTCTCTTTTGAAGTCTAGATGTTTATATGTCTAGTAACTTAGATCCAGTCCTGCTGCCATAACTCGTAATGCTACTCAACCTGAGCAGTAGAGTGGAAGGAAAGGGCTGTTTAGCATGAATGATAATAACGGTATGTGAAATGTGGCACAAAGACTGCCTTTTCTATACTTAAGTTGCACATGTCCATAACTCTACTAAAGAGAGATGAGAGGAACGTTCTTTCTCTCACAGAATAACAGGGTTTGAAAAACACTCAGAAGAGAAGCTTCTAAGGATTGGAAAGCTTGGGCTTTGTAGTATTGATTTCCTTGTGAACAGGAACACACTGACATTGTGTGGGGATCAAGTCTATCTCAGCATATTTAGTAAGTTTATAGATGGGGAATCACTCATCTCATTGACTCACAGCACTGTCTGAAACCGAATTCTCATCTTTGACTTCAGAATATTAATGAAAGACTCTATCAGCAACATCAAGACTTTTCTGAAATAAAGTTTCTATTTTTATCCATTTTCAATTTCATCTATTTAGAAAATAAATAAAGAAATAATTAGAGACAGAATTTTTCCATAAAATACAACGCTAGAGAAATGTTTACTAGGGATAAAATCTAAGAAATATCATATTTGCATTTTTGATTACAAGATCTGACCAGTAAAACTCAAGACTTCAATAACACTCCAAACATTATGACACTGACTTTGAAAAAATATCTAAAGTTACTTTTGTTCTTGTTACGGTTTTGTGATTTTTTGTTGTCGGTATTCCACATCATTACATCATGTAAGGTACGGGCAGTTAAAGAGTTAATCCCCTGGTTACTGCAAACTACCTTTTTTTGGTGTGGCCCTCTGAGGGGGAGGGGAGGCGGTGCACGCCCCAGGGGTCTTTGCGTTGGAAGGGAGGGGGTGAAGCCGCGTGGGAGACGTGGGGTCTGTTCCTTCCTGCCCGGTGGAGAAAGCACGTGGTCCTCCTGCAGTTTACTGTGTAAGATTTTCAGCCTGTAAACTCTCTAATATAATTCTACTAGCCTCATTTTGATATATTTAGTAAAGTTGGTTGTTCCTCCTCAGATTGGTGCCGCTGTTTTTTTTTTTTCTTTTTTCCCTCTTCCCTTTGTTTTCCCAGGTTGCGGCTCCGCGGCTTCTCCGCCGCTTTAGCCACCGGACCGCCCGGGGGCTGGCCCTTATCGCCGGCAATTCTTTTTTCTTTCCTTCCTCTTTTCTCGTTTTTTTTTTTCTTTCGGGCCTGTTCCCCTTGTCACAGACGCAGACCCTTAGATAATACTGTGACAGTTCTTTATTTGGTTTTCTAATAACATCTATAGTTCAGTTGGCTGCCTAGACATGTCAGTTAAGATTTAAAACACTTGAACCTCTTCATGAAGTTTTCTATTGATATGACTTAAATGGGGACTTTCTTGTTGTCAGTAGCCTCCTCTCCAATTTAGTCTTTACTTTCTCTTGTTCAGCCCTACATTTCTTGCCTACATATTTGGTTGTTCTTAAGTATACCTCCATTGCTCTTAAAATATTTTTCCAGAAGGATCAGTTTCAGGTTGTGAATATTTCCTCTTTGGATATGAACTTGTTAGAAAACTCTAATCTTTTCACAGCTTTCAACTCTAACCGTGTTTGTTTTTTCTCTTTTTTAGGCGTCTATTCTATTGTTACCTTTTTACTGTGAAAGGTTGTCACTGTGCACAGTATTCCAGGGGTGCTTCCACAGTGCTGAAAGCAGATGACTTCAAGCAAACCATATCTCACATTCAGTACTGTTCTTAAGATTACTCTTGTCCTCCTAATTATATGCTAAGCCCCAAAAGACCAAATCCCAGCTGGTGCAAACTGGATATTGAAATGAATGTAGCTTTACGAATTACACTAGCTGTAGACACCATGTCTGTGTCATTGTCATTATGCTGAATAGAGTTAAAAGCCCAATATTCATAACTAATGGAAAAAGATATCTACGCTTATGAGCTCAGTTAATGCAGGATGGTGTAATCAGTAATTTTTACCTTTTGACCCTTAGCTAGCAGAAAGTGTGCGAAGTGGAGAATTTAGGACTTTCACATGGCTGTTCATTAAAAATTTTTTCCTGTTAAGTTTCCTAGGTGAAGGGGATATATGTTGATGGGGCATGTTGAGATGCTTATTAGTATCCCCACTGTGTGAGGATAACTGAAGAAAGTGCAGATCTTCACATCTTTTAGAACTGGAAAAGGTAGGATTAGGAATCAAAGGAGTGTTCAGCTCGGTAAGATGAGAAAAGGAAGAAGTAAAGAATATTGGCAGATTTTGTGCTAGAAACAGGATACAAGTGACTGAATTTCCAGAAATGTAATGCTGTTCCAGAATAAACTATATATTGTGCTAAGAAAGACCTTCTACAAATTGTGACTTTTTGAAGTGCAGAAGTGAAAAGGACCAAAATTTTAGAATATCTTTTTCTTTCTCATTACAACTGCAGCACTATCACAGCATATTGTGGTTGATGCAGAAAACAATAGCATGTTTGACTACAAAAATGTGACTGTTCATGCTGCAGTCTCTCTCTGGCTTCTCTTATGCTTGATGTGAAAAATCTCTTCAATAAATCAGTCAGAATCATGTATTTATCTTACAAACAAGTGTCTGAACATCTTTTAAACCCTAAGGTATCCTTGGTCCTTTTCCCCACAGAACAGGCAATGGTTCACAGTCGATTTTGTAGAGTAAATGAGACAGTGAATTTACAGCCTAAAAAAAGCTTGTTGAACAGTAGCTATTTTAAATTTAATTTGTAGCTTTAGAACTGACTTTCACAGTCATCAAGTCAGTGAAAAGTCACCGTTTAACATAAGTACGAATCGTTCCCAGTACTTAGCTATCCATCTCTTGAACTGCAGGCAGAGTAAGATGCTCCTAGCCTGGGCTGGATGTCTAAGTTTGAGACGAGCTAAAGCCAAGTGATATAACTTATAAGTGACTTACTTGTGGCCATAAAGGAACTACGAAATTGAGTTGTATCCCACAGGCATGAAGATGTCTCTCAAACATATGACTATTTTTCCTCCTAACATGCTGGATAAGACATAAAAATGCATAAGAATCAGTATCTCTGGCTGAAGTTTGAGAACTTAATCTGAAATTACTATCTATCTGATCATAAATGTTGCGTAGGGTTTTGTGGGTTGCTTTTTGTTTGTATTTAAATACAGAGAAAATAAAGACCAAAAGTAAAAAAATGGAGCAGTACTCCTGAGGATCTGAAGATTTTCTAACTTTTGCAGCTGCTTAAGAGAAAGAATTCTTAGGAAAGATCCATTTTTCAAGTTCCTAACAAAATGAAATGGCAACCCTCCCTAAGCCTGTGCAGAGTAGAGGATTCTTGGCATATTTTGCACTACAAAGCTGAAAGAGACCACTGTATAGTATAGACTTCACTGTGATTGTGTCATATATTTTTAGTCTCATGTAACATGGACAGGTACACCCTTTGCTGGGTAAGGAGCTGGCTGGAGGGCCGGGCCCAGAGAGTGGTGATGAATGAAGTTAAATCCAGCTGGTGACCAGTCACGAGTGGTGTTCCCCAGGGGTCGGTGCTGGGGCCTGTCCTCTTCAATATCTTTATTGATGACCTTGATGAGGGCATCGAGAGCACCCTCAGTAAGTTTGCAGATGA